>NC_090739.1:135746869-135779369 GCF_036898095.1 Palaemon carinicauda
TCTACCAAGAACTGATCCGACTGATTAGAGCTGTCATGGACGACAGACTGAAGGAGAACCAGGAGTCCATCAGGTCTATGATTGGATCCAGAGAACCGAAGAAGATCTCGGTCAAGGATCTCCCAGCTTGCTCTCATGCCAATCCGTGGAGGTATGCAGAGCATATGGTTATTGCGACCGGCAGGATCTTTGTTAGTGACAAAATCGGCACGGTCCCGTTGGAAGATGTGGAATTCTTCCCAAGCTTCGAGGCCTACCCGGACTGTTACGTCCGGCTTCGTTCCGAACCTGCCTCGAAGGAGGAGACCGAACCTAAAGAAGAGATAGTGTTCGATCTCGCAAAGGCCCAGGCTATGCTAGCCTCCGCATTTAAGAGCAGGGGCTTTACCTGCTCTAAGCTTCCTGCCTTGAGCAAGAAGCATCCTACATATGTCGCACCTGACACTGCGATTCTTCCATTTTTGGAAAAGGCCTTGGCTGCATGCCTTAAAGCGGCGGAAGAAGGAAAACCCTGCCCTGCACTGGAGGAGTGCAGACCCTTCTCCATCGTGACACCCCCTGACACTAGACAATGGAAAGATGTCCAACATACTTTCGTCGTGGGTAGGCTCGATCCTGACGTCGCCGGACGTCAGTTTAATGAAGACCTCCCTAAGCTCAATGATCACCTCCTTCGCCGGGAACAAGACACGAAGGAGAGGCTTGCGGCATCTCTTTCTCATCAAGTCCAACTTGAAGTTATGGCCTGTGACACAGCAGTACCCGATCACTACATGGTACTGGCCAAATCCCACTTACTCACGGTAATGAAGGACTTGTACCATTTCATAAAGGCTCGTAGAGCCTGTCGTGAATTCGTGTTTGTCGGTGCCACCGTGAAACACGAACCCCGGAGGCTGATTTCCTCCAACATCTGGGGAAAGCACCTGTTTCCTTCTGACCTTGTCAAGGAAATAACGGACAGAGCCGCCACGGAGAATAGGAACCTTCTCCACAAGTGGGGCATGTCCAGAAAAAGGAAAACCTCTCAGGACGATGGACCTCAGCCTAAGAGGAAACCTCAGAAGCCGAAACCCCAGCAACGTCAACAAAGACGTCAGTTTCCGGGACCCCGCTACCTCCCAAGTGGTTGCCCAACCACAACAGACCTTTCAATTGGTCCCCCCAACCGGTGTTGTCACAGTCACCGGTCTTCACCCCCTGCCTTTGAGCAGCCATCCACTACCTTTCATGCCAGAGGTAGAGGCTCGTCCAGGGGTGCAAGCAGAGACGCCTCTCGTCGTCCCTCCAGAGGTAGAGGAGGAAAGGGAGCTAGCGGCCGAGGCAACAAGTCCTCGGGGACACCAGAAGCAATGAAGTGCTTCCGGTGGGAGGAAGACTCCGCCAATTCCAGGATCGTTGGACCTTCGATCCTTGGGCACACAGCATCATCAAGAACGGTCTAGGCTGGAGTTGGGTGCAACCACCCCCAATCTTCCAGCGGTTCTTCCAACAATCGACCCCCATTCTGGAAGAATATGTTCTAGACCTCTTGAACAAGAAGGTGATAAGGAAGGTAAAGTCCACCAGGTTCCAAGGGAGACTGTTTTGCGTTCCCAAGAAGGACTCAGACAAGCTCAGAGTCATTCTGGACTTATCCCCCCTCAACAAGTTCATAGAGAACAACAAATTCAAGATGCTGACGCTTCAACAAAAAAGGACCCTTCTGCCTCAAGGTTCCTACACGGTCTCTATAGACCTGGCGGATGCCTATTGGCACATTCCAATGAACCATCACGCTTCCTCCTACCTAGGATTTCGACTCCAAAGGAAAAGCTACGCCTTCCGGGCCATGCCATTCGGCCTCAATGTGGCCCCTCGGATCTTCACAAAGCTGGCGGATGCCATAGTACAACAGCTCCGCCTAAGAAACGTCCAGGTGATGGCCTACCTCGACGACTGGCTAGTCTGGGCTCCATCGCCCGAAGAGTGTACAAAGTCTTGCGACGAAGTTACCCAGTACCTAGAACACCTGGGATTCAAGATCAACGAGAAGAAATCTCGCCTCTCTCCGGCTCAGAAGTTTCAGTGGCTGGGAATCCACTGGAATCTTCAGTCACACCGCCTTTCCATCCCCCAGAAGAAAAGGAAGGAAATAGCAGGGTCTGTCAAGCGACTACTGAAATCCAAACGCATTTCAAGACGACAGCAGGAACGAGTTCTAGGCTCTCTACAATTCGCCTCAGTGACAAACCCAGTGCTTCGTGCACAGCTAAAGGATGCCGCGGGAGTCTGGAGACGATCGGCATCCATCGCTCGAAGAGACCTCAAGAGACGGCTTCCAAACAGACTTCGACGCCTCCTAAAGCCGTGGTCGGAAGCAATGGCCCTGAAAAGGTCCATTCCTCTCCAACACCCTCCTCCATCACTCAACATCCACACGGATGCCTCACTGGAGGGCTGGGGAGGTCACTCCCACCTGAAACAAGCTCAAGGGACCTGGTCTCCACTATTCAAGACGTTCCACATAAACATCTTGGAGGCCATGGCGGTCCTTCTTACTCTGAAGAAGCTATCCCCGCCGCCCTCGATCCACATCCGTCTAACCCTAGACAACTCGGTGGTAGTTCGTTGTCTCAATCGCCAGGGCTCAAGATCGCCCCAGATAAATCAGGTGCTTCTCCCAATCTTCCGTCTGGCGGAGAAGAAGAAGTGGCACCTGTCTGCAGTTCACCTACAAGGATTCCGCAACGTGACAGCGGATGCTCTATCTCGGACAAACCCGATAGAGTCGGAATGGTCTCTAGACGCAAGATCATTCTCCTTCATCTCTCATCAAGTCCCAGAACTTCAGATAGATCTCTTTGCAACGAGCGACAACAATCAACTTCCTCTGTACGTAGCCCCGTACGAGGACCCCAAAGCAGAAGCGGTGGACGCCATGTCACTGGACTGGAACAGATGGTCGAAGATATACCTGTTCCCTCCCACCAACCTTCTGTTGAAAGTCCTCTCCAAACTGAGAACCTTCAAAGGGACAGCGGCCCTAGTGGCTCCCAAGTGGCCCCGGAGCAACTGGTACCCCCTGGTCCTGGAGCTGCAGCCCAAGCTGATCCCTCTCCCGGGCCCAGTTCTCTCTCAACAAGTACAGAAGTCGACTGTCTTCGCTTCATCATCGAAAATCAAGGACCTTCATCTCATGATTTTCTCTCCCTTGCCGCAAAGAAGAGGTTTGGGATCTCGAAGAAAAGTCTAGACTTCCTAGAGGAATACAAGACCGAATCCACGAGACGGCAATATGAATCATCCTGGAGGAAATGGGTCTCCTTTGTTAAAGCAAAAAATCCTAAAGAAATCACCATTGATTTCTGTATGTCCTTCTTCATTCACCTTCATGGACAAGGATTAGCAGCCAATACGATTTCAACCTGCAAATCGGCTTTGACTAGACCAATTCTATATGCTTTCCAAATTGATCTGTCCAACGACATCTTTAACAAACTGCCGAAAGCATGTGCTCGCCTACGCCCAGCACCCCCTCCGAAACCGATCTCCTGGTCACTAGACAAGGTGCTCCATTTCGCCTCCAACTTGGACAATGATTCATGCCCCCTCAAGGATCTGACTCAGAAAGTTATATTTTTATTTGCTCTCGCCTCGGGAGCTCGAGTCAGCGAAATAGTGGCATTATCAAGAGAAGAGGGACACATCCTGTTTGCTGATTCAGGAGAAGTGACCCTCTCCCCTGATCCGACGTTTCTCGCCAAAAATGAATTACCCACCAAAAGATGGGGCCCTTGGAGAATATGCCCCCTGAAGGAGGATGTCTCTCTATGTCCAGTAGAGAGCCTCAAGGTCTATCTTCGCAGAACTTCAAACTTTGGTGGAGGCCAACTCTTCAAAGGAGAAACATCGGGCAGCGACCTGTCACTGAAACAATTAAGAGCGAAAATCACCTACTTCATTCGCAGAGCGGATCCGAACAGTACACCCGCTGGTCATGATCCTAGAAAAGTGGCATCTTCTCTGAACTTCTTTCAGAGCATGGACTTTGAGAGCCTTAAAAACTTTACGGGCTGGAAGTCCTCGCGAGTTTTCTTTAAACATTATGCGAAACAAGTGCACGAAATCAAACATTTTGTGGTAGCCGCAGGTAGTGTTATGAAACCTGCACCTAACTCTGCGTAGAACAGTGAGTTACTTGGGACTCTAACTCTTCGGGTGCCTATGTTGACCCTCGAGTGATTCATAGTGATGTCTAAAAACACTTAGTGCTTTTATAACTGTTCTTATCCCAGGTGAAATGTCATAGTGTCACACAAGTGCCGCATGCCTTGAGCATGATGTGTTATTTAAAGACTTGCGTTCCTCGAGAACGAGTACCTACTAATCCTGAAATTCCCTTTCAGATTCAAGAGCAAGCCTTTATTTCTATGTACATTATTATTACTGTAAATGAACTTTACTTTTGCTGTAAATTATTTAATTTCTGCATTGTGAAATAAAATTTCTATTTTATTACTTATGCGTCTCTTTCAGCTCCTACTTACTATGAAATACATACTGTCATAGTTTTATTTATTCCTCCTTTCTTATGGTCATGAAGAATTTAAGATGTCTATTCCTAAATTATATTCACCTTGTCTCAGTAAGGTTCCTACACGAATACTTACTTCTGATAATCAGGAGATGAACTCTACACACAGTGCCCAACCACCACTGGCCTACTTCAGAATGTTCCTATACAAATATCAAACATTCTGCTTCATCTCTAAGCTCTTAAAAGTTCTTCTGTCAAGATGAATAGCCCTTCAATACCACTTTGACGTCGGCATAGCCCATGGGAACTTCCTACCAATGGGGGGCAGGATATTTCGTTCCTATGGTTCTTACCTAAGATTACTTTGCTGTTTTGTCAATGCCTAGGCACTTAACTCTGGGGGAAAATCTACCACGATACATTGATTCTCTGGTACTCTTCCATCAGGACGCCATGGCTTGAGCCCAAAAAACGGATTTTGAGCGAAGCGAAAAATCTATTTTTGGGTGAGATAGCCATGGCGTCCTGATGGACCCTCCCTACTACTTCGTTCAGTTTGCTCCCACCCTACACAATTGTATCATGGTGATGGGCAGCAACTGGCGCCAGGATAAAGACGCGCGTGACGTCATTAGAGCAATGGCGTCCGTTTGTTTACGTCTCGAGTATCAGTAGTAGCCACGAGTGAGATTAGCTGTGGAACGGCTCCCAGCTATTCTCAGCCCTTACACACCGAAGCGTTAACTCTGTTCGGGGTGGAGATAGCTATGTGGCACGACCAGACATGCGTGTCCCCTGTTGTATTACGATGTCTTAAAGGGAAACCTTTGAGATACTCGCTCCAGAAGTTAGAATTCTGTGATAACCTGTGGTTAAATTCTCTGGGAATATCTTAGTAGTCTTATACCCAAGGAAGCTACCAAACAGGAACCTTCCATCAGGACGCCATGGCTATCTCACCCAAAAATAGATTTTTCGCTTCGCTCAAAATCCGTTATATATTATGGTAGCGATTGGATTACTCGACAAAGTTTTAATTTTTCATTATGAATTATATATAGCTTATTTAAGTATTATTACCATAAACACAAAAGATATAATGTTATACAGTAGACCCATAGGCCTAATACTCACCGATCTTCAAATGTAGGCCTACTCTCACGTCGTATCATTCTATTGTCAGACAAAACGGATTTTGAGCGAAGCGAAAAATCTATTTTTGGGTGAGATAGCCATGGCGTCCTGATGGAAGGTTCCTGTTTGGTAGCTTCCTTGGGTATAAGACTACTAAGATATTCCCAGAGAATTTAACCACAGGTTATCACAGAATTCTAACTTCTGGAGCGAGTATCTCAAAGGTTTCCCTTTAAGACATCGTAATACAACAGGGGACACGCATGTCTGGTCGTGCCACATAGCTATCTCCACCCCGAACAGAGTTAACGCTTCGGTGTGTAAGGGCTGAGAATAGCTGGGAGCCGTTCCACAGCTAATCTCACTCGTGGCTACTACTGATACTCGAGACGTAAACAAACGGACGCCATTGCTCTAATGACGTCACGCGCGTCTTTATCCTGGCGCCAGTTGCTGCCCATCACCATGATACAATTGTGTAGGGAGGGAGCAAACTGAACGAAGTAGTAGGGAGGGTCCATCAGGACGCCATGGCTATCTCACCCAAAAATAGATTTTTCGCTTCGCTCAAAATCCGTTTTTTGGGCTCAAGCCATGGCGTCCTGATGGAAGAGTACCAGAGAATCAATGTATCGTGGTAGATTTTCCCCCAGAGTTAAGTGCCTAGGCATTGACAAAACAGCAAAGTAATCTTAGGTAAGAACCATAGGAACGAAATATCCTGCCCCCCATTGGTAGGAAGTTCCCATGGGCTATGCCGACGTCAAAGTGGTATTGAAGGGCTATTCATCTTGACAGAAGAACTTTTAAGAGCTGAGAGATGAAGCAGAATGTTTGATATTTGTATAGGAACATTCTGAAGTAGGACAGTGGTGGTTGGGCACTGTGTGTAGAGTTCATCTCCTGATTATCAGAAGTAAGTATTCATGTAGGAACCTTACTGAGGCAAGGTGAATATAATTTAAGAATAGACATCTTAAATTCTTCATGACCATAAGAAAGGAGGAATAAATAAAACTATGACAGTATGTATTTCATAGTAAGTAGGAGCTGAAAGAGACGCATAAGTAATAAAATAGAAATTTTATTTCACAATGCAGAAATTAAATAATTTACAGCAAAAGTAAAGTTCATTTACAGTAATAATAATGTACATAGAAATAAAGGCTTGCTCTTGAATCTGAAAGGGAATTTCAGGATTAGTAGGTACTCGTTCTCGAGGAACGCAAGTCTTTAAATAACACATCATGCTCAAGGCATGCGGCACTTGTGTGACACTATGACATTTCACCTGGGATAAGAACAGTTATAAAAGCACTAAGTGTTTTTAGACATCACTATGAATCACTCGAGGGTCAACATAGGCACCCGAAGAGTTAGAGTCCCAAGTAACTCACTGTTCTACGCAGAGTTAGGTGCAGGTTTCATAACACTACCTGCGGCTACCACAAAATGTTTGATTTCGTGCACTTGTTTCGCATAATGTTTAAAGAAAACTCGCGAGGACTTCCAGCCCGTAAAGTTTTTAAGGCTCTCAAAGTCCATGCTCTGAAAGAAGTTCAGAGAAGATGCCACTTTTCTAGGATCATGACCAGCGGGTGTACTGTTCGGATCCGCTCTGCGAATGAAGTAGGTGATTTTCGCTCTTAATTGTTTCAGTGACAGGTCGCTGCCCGATGTTTCTCCTTTGAAGAGTTGGCCTCCACCAAAGTTTGAAGTTCTGCGAAGATAGACCTTGAGGCTCTCTACTGGACATAGAGAGACATCCTCCTTCAGGGGGCATATTCTCCAAGGGCCCCATCTTTTGGTGGGTAATTCATTTTTGGCGAGAAACGTCGGATCAGGGGAGAGGGTCACTTCTCCTGAATCAGCAAACAGGATGTGTCCCTCTTCTCTTGATAATGCCACTATTTCGCTGACTCGAGCTCCCGAGGCGAGAGCAAATAAAAATATAACTTTCTGAGTCAGATCCTTGAGGGGGCATGAATCATTGTCCAAGTTGGAGGCGAAATGGAGCACCTTGTCTAGTGACCAGGAGATCGGTTTCGGAGGGGGTGCTGGGCGTAGGCGAGCACATGCTTTCGGCAGTTTGTTAAAGATGTCGTTGGACAGATCAATTTGGAAAGCATATAGAATTGGTCTAGTCAAAGCCGATTTGCAGGTTGAAATCGTATTGGCTGCTAATCCTTGTCCATGAAGGTGAATGAAGAAGGACATACAGAAATCAATGGTGATTTCTTTAGGATTTTTTGCTTTAACAAAGGAGACCCATTTCCTCCAGGATGATTCATATTGCCGTCTCGTGGATTCGGTCTTGTATTCCTCTAGGAAGTCTAGACTTTTCTTCGAGATCCCAAACCTCTTCTTTGCGGCAAGGGAGAGAAAATCATGAGATGAAGGTCCTTGATTTTCGATGATGAAGCGAAGACAGTCGACTTCTGTACTTGTTGAGAGAGAACTGGGCCCGGGAGAGGGATCAGCTTGGGCTGCAGCTCCAGGACCAGGGGGTACCAGTTGCTCCGGGGCCACTTGGGAGCCACTAGGGCCGCTGTCCCTTTGAAGGTTCTCAGTTTGGAGAGGACTTTCAACAGAAGGTTGGTGGGAGGGAACAGGTATATCTTCGACCATCTGTTCCAGTCCAGTGACATGGCGTCCACCGCTTCTGCTTTGGGGTCCTCGTACGGGGCTACGTACAGAGGAAGTTGATTGTTGTCGCTCGTTGCAAAGAGATCTATCTGAAGTTCTGGGACTTGATGAGAGATGAAGGAGAATGATCTTGCGTCTAGAGACCATTCCGACTCTATCGGGTTTGTCCGAGATAGAGCATCCGCTGTCACGTTGCGGAATCCTTGTAGGTGAACTGCAGACAGGTGCCACTTCTTCTTCTCCGCCAGACGGAAGATTGGGAGAAGCACCTGATTTATCTGGGGCGATCTTGAGCCCTGGCGATTGAGACAACGAACTACCACCGAGTTGTCTAGGGTTAGACGGATGTGGATCGAGGGCGGCGGGGATAGCTTCTTCAGAGTAAGAAGGACCGCCATGGCCTCCAAGATGTTTATGTGGAACGTCTTGAATAGTGGAGACCAGGTCCCTTGAGCTTGTTTCAGGTGGGAGTGACCTCCCCAGCCCTCCAGTGAGGCATCCGTGTGGATGTTGAGTGATGGAGGAGGGTGTTGGAGAGGAATGGACCTTTTCAGGGCCATTGCTTCCGACCACGGCTTTAGGAGGCGTCGAAGTCTGTTTGGAAGCCGTCTCTTGAGGTCTCTTCGAGCGATGGATGCCGATCGTCTCCAGACTCCCGCGGCATCCTTTAGCTGTGCACGAAGCACTGGGTTTGTCACTGAGGCGAATTGTAGAGAGCCTAGAACTCGTTCCTGCTGTCGTCTTGAAATGCGTTTGGATTTCAGAAGTCGCTTGACAGACCCTGCTATTTCCTTCCTTTTCTTCTGGGGGATGGAAAGGCGGTGTGACTGAAGATTCCAGTGGATTCCCAGCCACTGAAACTTCTGAGCTGGAGAGAGGCGAGATTTCTTCTCGTTGATCTTGAATCCCAGGTGTTCTAGGTACTGGGTAACTTCGTCGCAAGACTTTGTACACTCTTCGGGCGATGGAGCCCAGACTAGCCAGTCGTCGAGGTAGGCCATCACCTGGACGTTTCTTAGGCGGAGCTGTTGTACTATGGCATCCGCCAGCTTTGTGAAGATGCGAGGGGCCACATTGAGGCCGAACGGCATGGCCCGGAAGGCGTAGCTTTTCCTTTGGAGTCGAAATCCTAGGTAGGAGGAAGCGTGATGGTTCATTGGAATGTGCCAATAGGCATCCGCCAGGTCTATAGAGACCGTGTAGTAACCTTGAGGCAGAAGGGTCCTTATTTGTTGAAGCGTCAGCATCTTGAATTTGTTGTTCTCTATGAACTTGTTGAGGGGGGATAAGTCCAGAATGACTCTGAGCTTGTCTGAGTCCTTCTTGGGAACGCAAAACAGTCTCCCTTGGAACCTGGTGGACTTTACCTTCCTTATCACCTTCTTGTTCAAGAGGTCTAGAACATATTCTTCCAGAATGGGGGTCGATTGTTGGAAGAACCGCTGGAAGATTGGGGGTGGTTGCACCCAACTCCAGCCTAGACCGTTCTTGATGATGCTGTGTGCCCAAGGATCGAAGGTCCAACGATCCTGGAATTGGCGGAGTCTTCCTCCCACCGGAAGCACTTCATTGCTTCTGGTGTCCCGAGGACTTGTTGCCTCGGCCGCTAGCTCCCTTTCCTCCTCTACCTCTGGAGGGACGACGAGAGGCGTCTCTGCTTGCACCCCTGGACGAGCCTCTACCTCTGGCATGAAAGGTAGTGGATGGCTGCTCAAAGGCAGGGGTGAAGACCGGTGACTGTGACAACACCGGTTGGGGGACCAATTGAAAGGTCTGTTGTGGTTGGGCAACCACTTGGGAGGTAGCGGGTCCCGGAAACTGACGTCTTTGTTGACGTTGCTGGGGTTTCGGCTTTTGAGGTTTCCTCTTAGGCTGAGGTCCATCGTCCTGAGAGGTTTTCCTTTTTCTGGACATGCCCCATTTGTGGAGAAGGTTCCTATTCTCCGTGGCGGCTCTGTCCGTTATTTCCTTGACAAGGTCAGAAGGAAACAGGTGCTTTCCCCAGATGTTGGAGGAAATCAGCCTCCGGGGTTCGTGTTTCACGGTGGCACCGACAAACACGAATTCACGACAGGCTCTACGAGCCTTTATGAAATGGTACAAGTCCTTCATTACCGTGAGTAAGTGGGATTTGGCCAGTACCATGTAGTGATCGGGTACTGCTGTGTCACAGGCCATAACTTCAAGTTGGACTTGATGAGAAAGAGATGCCGCAAGCCTCTCCTTCGTGTCTTGTTCCCGGCGAAGGAGGTGATCATTGAGCTTAGGGAGGTCTTCATTAAACTGACGTCCGGCGACGTCAGGATCGAGCCTACCCACGACGAAAGTATGTTGGACATCTTTCCATTGTCTAGTGTCAGGGGGTGTCACGATGGAGAAGGGTCTGCACTCCTCCAGTGCAGGGCAGGGTTTTCCTTCTTCCGCCGCTTTAAGGCATGCAGCCAAGGCCTTTTCCAAAAATGGAAGAATCGCAGTGTCAGGTGCGACATATGTAGGATGCTTCTTGCTCAAGGCAGGAAGCTTAGAGCAGGTAAAGCCCCTGCTCTTAAATGCGGAGGCTAGCATAGCCTGGGCCTTTGCGAGATCGAACACTATCTCTTCTTTAGGTTCGGTCTCCTCCTTCGAGGCAGGTTCGGAACGAAGCCGGACGTAACAGTCCGGGTAGGCCTCGAAGCTTGGGAAGAATTCCACATCTTCCAACGGGACCGTGCCGATTTTGTCACTAACAAAGATCCTGCCGGTCGCAATAACCATATGCTCTGCATACCTCCACGGATTGGCATGAGAGCAAGCTGGGAGATCCTTGACCGAGATCTTCTTCGGTTCTCTGGATCCAATCATAGACCTGATGGACTCCTGGTTCTCCTTCAGTCTGTCGTCCATGACAGCTCTAATCAGTCGGATCAGTTCTTGGGTAGAAGAGGAAGGATCCGGGGTCGAGGAGGTAGACGGGATGGACACATCCGTCGGTGTAGGAGTAGGCGGAGGGATGGACGAGGGAGTAGCTCCAATCTCCGACTCGGTGTATTCCACCTTGTCTTCGTCCTCTTCGGCTCCTTGAGCCATAAGCGTCTTCTCCGTGTCTTCCGAGACGTCAGAGATCTGTTCATCATCCTCGGAATCTAAACGACACTCGTGCATGGACTGAGCCATGACCACATCAGGTTCCACCGTAATTTGGACAGTGGGGATTGCTTCCTTTGGAACCACTGAATCAGGGGAGGCCTTAGGGAACAACAGGGACCTCAGTTCTTCGGTGGCCAGGTACGGTCCAGTAGCATTTCTCTGAAAACCACGCACCCACTTGCGCAGCTTTTCACGAGCAATGTCTCTAACCTCCGCTGAGGGAGGGTTATGGAAGGCCTCAACTAGGTAGGCCTGGCAGACCGTACATTCCAGTGGATTCCAGAACTTCCAATCCCCTTTCTTGTCTGAGCAAGGGGCGTGAGTCCTGCACGCCGTATGTCCGTAAAACTGCGAGCGTTTCACAGCACAGTATGCGAAATCGCACTTCATCTGCTCCTCCTGTGGAAGAAAGAGAAAATGAGTATGGGGGAGTCATAGGAATGGCTCTTAAATTAAGTTAATATTAATCATTAATTTTAACTTAAAGAAGGTGTGATGCATAGAGAATGAAACAGTAAAGGAGAACACGCTCCATGCATCTCGCCCGGCTGGCTACCATAGGCTTGGTCCTGGGATAATCCAAATGACCGAGATCATTGGATATAGTTTCCTAGGATTCCCATTATATTGGAACTCCATGGAAGGCCAAGGACAAGGTTGGGATCGAATTCATTCGGTTCCCAGATAAGAGCCAGAAGGTCTCATTAAGGGAAACTGCTTCTGGCAACCAGCCGCGCTAAGATGCACATAGCATGCTGGAAATAGAAGAATGCAAGGAGACAGCATGATCACTAATAGAGCAGTACTAGGTACTGATCTTAGAAGCAAAGCAGCTTATCTATTTGCAAGGTAGGGCTATCTTAGTCTTATGATAGCTACAGAGAGGGGGTGCAAGTATTCTTGACGCCTCCGGGGCATCCGGCAAGCCGCCGGCACGCCGGAGCTCGCTCCAGCATAGATTCTGGCACTAGAACAGACAATTTTCAAAGTCAGTTAGATACCAGGATGGCGGCCGCCGGCACAACGGCGGCACGCCGGCAGGGAGCGGCGGCTCCGGCAGCCGGAGGATGCCGGATTGGTGACTGGGGTAAGGATGGTACAGGTAGTATCGGGTTGCCGGCAGTATATGCCGGCACTCCGGAGATCGACCGGCAAGCGGACGATTAGATAGGAGTAGGAGAGCTGCCGGTAGTAGCCGGCGGCAGCCGGCAGTCCCTCGGTACACGGGGGGCTGGCGGCAAGGGTAGGGAAGTCACCAAGAGGCAGGTATTGCCGGCAGAAGAGGCGGCAAGAGACCGGCACCCGGATAGATAGAGAGACAGGGGGAGGGGGGGAAGGATGCAGGAAGTACCTTCAGGGTTCCAGACATCCCTCCCCCTCCCTGAGGGGGTGTACCCATGATAGAGACAGGCTCTATCATCCATAAGCAGGGGTCACTAGGGACCGGGAGCAGGTAGTCCAAGGGAGGACTAGGGAACACCCAAGAGGGGGGGGGGGGAGACTCCCCTATGCAGAGCTACACTAGTAACTAACCTTATAGGACACTATGAAGGTATATGTACTAGAGCGGACAGCACAGGGAAGCTCGGGTAGCCCTACTCATCCACCCTAAGGAGGATTTGTAGGACAGGGGACAGATGAGTATAAACTAACCTAAGCATAGGCTAGGCTATACAAGAGATAGGTGGGGAGGGAGAAGAGAGGGGTCTTCCCAGGAAGGGTTTCTGTACCAGAGCGGCCACAAAGGGAAGGGAGGACACTCCCTAACCTAAGATAGGCTGATCGGCTAAAACGGTGCAAGAGTACAGTTTCAGCATGGAACAGAGAAACCTTCCTAACCCGGCCTAGATCAGGGCTAAAAGTCCTGAACTAGGCAAGGAAGAAGACGTATCGCTATCGCAGGAAAGTCGTAGACTATCCTAGCCATAGAGGTAGGCTAGCCTAACCTCACTCTCAGACGCAATCCTAAAGGGGGTTCATTCCTTTAGGGAGGACTGAGAGGCGATATAATACTCTAATAGACAATAAATCCCTTTACTCAGAAAAGGGATCAAGGCTAATTAGAGGGAGTGCCAAGGCAGGGGATGAAGGAAGCATATAGGGGTCCTAAGGTTAGGTTAGGCTAGTAAGAATCACTGACTAGCCTATCCCCTATATGGTCCCTGAAGGCGAAAACATTTGCATCACTAGTCAAAAGTATTGTAAAATAATAATGCCACTATCTTCATAACTTAGTCTAGGATCACTGATAAATCATGCATGAACACTTGTATATAGGCTCCTGGCCTGGGGGCTATAGTAGCCGACTGGTATGAGGTCAATCGATGACCGATAAAAAGCGTCTAAACACGATATAAAAGTTCCTAGCTATGAAGACTAAATAAACTAATATATTCGATTAGTATATAAGGCCGGAAGCGTTGTTGTGGCTAACTAAATAGGATATGCAAAACAACAACGACGCCATAAAATGGCGGGTCCGGTAGAGGCACAGCTCTGCCACAAAACATCAATTATTTCGCGAAATAATATTTACTTTACGGCCAGAGCTTAATTAAACAATACTGGAACCTTGTACTCAACTTTCCAGAAGAAGGCGAGGCTGAAGGTAACGACATAGCGAAGATGCAAAGCGATAAAGTTCACACAAGGGAAAATCCGTCTCAGTAGGGCAGCTACTAAACAAAGGATAAAGACGCGCGTGACGTCATTAGAGCAATGGCGTCCGTTTGTTTACGTCTCGAGTATCAGTAGTAGCCACGAGTGAGATTAGCTGTGGAACGGCTCCCAGCTATTCTCAGCCCTTACACACCGAAGCGTTAACTCTGTTCGGGGTGGAGATAGCTATGTGGCACGACCAGACATGCGTGTCCCCTGTTGTATTACGATGTCTTAAAGGGAAACCTTTGAGATACTCGCTCCAGAAGTTAGAATTCTGTGATAACCTGTGGTTAAATTCTCTGGGAATATCTTAGTAGTCTTATACCCAAGGAAGCTACCAAACAGGAACCTTCCATCAGGACGCCATGGCTTGAGCCCAAAAAACAGTATATGACCTATCATAAAGACTTTCTAAAAAGTATCTCTCCCAAATTTTCTTATTCTTTACAGCATGTCCTATTGTAACAATTTTACCTTCAGTTAAGGGATTTAAATCTTTATTGGCTTCATTATACATCTTTATCTTAGTTTACAATGTTTTTTTTTTCGGTTCACATACTTCTCGATTTTTCTACAAATGGGAGATTTTTTGTAAAGAATTCCATAAGTTATTCTAGCTAAATAGCATTGAGGAGGACTAAAATCAGTACCCTGAGTGGGTATATTTCTGCAATCAAATGAGGGTATTTGGTATTATTCTTGTTATCAGTATTTTTTCTATTTCTATTATTGTCATTTTTGTTATTATTATTATATTATTATTATTACTATTATTATTATTATTATCATTGCTAAACTACAACACTAGTTGGAAAAGCAGGATGGTATAAGCCGAAGGGCTCCATCAGGGAGAAATAGTCCAGTGAGGAAAGGAAGCTACCATAAATAAGCTAATGGAGAAATAATGAACAATTAAAATAAAATCTCTTAGAATAGTGACATTAAAATATATCTTTCATCTATCTATATATTTACCAAGGTACTTCCCCCAATTTTGGGGGGTTAGCAGACATCAAAACAAGGGAACAAAAGGGGACCTTTCCTCTCCGCTCCTCCCAGCCTGGCGAGGGATTCAGCCAAGTTTGGCTAGTACTGCTAGGGTGCCACAGCCCAACCTCCTCTGTTATCCACCACAGATGAAGTTACACACGCCGAATCCCCTACTGATTTTACTCAGGAAACAGCAGGGCCTACCTGAACTGCGTCACAATCACTCATCATTCATTCCTATTTCTAGCACGCTCTCTTGCCTCTCTCACATCTATCCTCCTATCACCCAGAGCTTTCTTCACTCCATCCATCCACCCAAACCTTGGCCTCCCTCTTGTACTTCTCCCTTCAACTCTTGCATTCATCACCTTATTTAGCAGACATCCACTTTCCATTCTCTTAACATGGCCAAGCCACCTTAACACATTCATATCCACTCCTTTGGCTAAATAATATCTTACACCCGTTCTCACCCTCACTGCTTCGTTCCTAACCCTATCTAAAAGAGATACACCAGCCATATTCCTAAAACAATTCATCTCAAACTCATTCAATTGCTGTCCGTCAGTCATTTTCATTCCCCACAACTCCGATCCATACATCACAGTTGGTACAATCACTTTCTCATACAGAACTCTCTTTACATTCATGCCTATGCCTCTATTCTTAACTTCAAAAACCACCTAGAGGAAGCAAAAAAATATAATATAATGTGCCTGAGTGTACCTTCAAGCAAGAGAACTCTACCCCAAGACAGTGGAAGACCATGGTAGAGAGTCTATCGACAGCTTTTCCTGCAATTTTATTTACCATCCGTTCTCATCTAACTGAGAATTTTCTGGATTTGTCTGATGCTCGATGTAGGCCTACCATTCCTCTACAAAAATAATCATCAATAATCAGCTAATTGCCAACCAGTCAAATTTAAGGACTTTAATCTATGAATCCCCTCTAGAGATTGATAATGAAAATACATCCTTAGGCCATTCAATAAGTGTTTCCGCAAGACACAAAACCAAAATTAAAGGTAGGATAAGCATGGGATGGAGAGCTTTTGGTAAACAAAATGAGATTATGAAATGTAAATTGCCACTTTCTCTCTAAAAAAAAAAAAAGCATTCAATCATATGATCCTACCAGCATTAACTTATGCATCAGAAACTTGGAGCCCTACTAAAGTCTTAGAACGTAAGCTAATTACAACTCAAAGAGCTTTGGAAAGAATTATGATGGGACTAACACTGTGACAGAAAAAGAGCAACATGGATACGAGAGCAAATTAAAGTAGAGGATATGCTAACAAGAAGAAAAAGAAATGAATGTTTTGAGGACATATAATAAGAATGACAGATATTAAGTGTACAAAAAGAATAATAGAATGGGCCCCTACTGATTGCAAATAAAGCAGGAGAAAGAAGAGAAGATGATGCAAGTGAAATCATCATATCAGCGCACAAACACACCTTTAGTCCTTTTTGTTTGCTCTCTTGTAACGAGGGGAGGAACAGAGTGGGAGGTCTCCAAGCTTGAATTTGGAATTTTATGGCCTGGGGGAGGGGAATCGCCTCACATTTACAAGCCAATGAAGACTCCAGGAAATCCGCCACCCCCCACCCCCCCAAAAAAAATTGTCTGAAACTTACTTGGTGTGAGTTTTAAGCATACAGTAATCTCTTTGCTTTTCTTTTTTTCAGCCATTGTTTTTACATTATTATTGTACAATTTCTTCTGGCCATGGGCAAATTTTACAAAATGGCAGAGAAACTTTATTTTGGTTTATGAATAAAAAATGTAAGAGAATGCCATATAATTAAGTTAAGTATGGAATTTGTAAACACGGTAAATGTTCGGTAGGTACTGATTATTTATTTGACAAGTCTTATGCATGCGATGTTGCTATCTATTTTCTGTACACATTTTGACTGAGCTTAGCACCTGCCCCCACTCGTATGCAAATCTTGAGATCAGTTCTACACATGTAAAATTTTGAGACAGTTATCATTATTATTCTTATTATTATTAATATTATTACTTGCTAAGCTACAGATCTAGTTGGAAAAACAAGATGGTATAAGCCCAAGGCCTCCAACAGGGAAAAACACCCCAGTGGGGAAAGGAAACAAGGACATAAATAATTTACAAGAGAAGTTATAAACAATCATAATAAAATAATGAACAATAACATTAAATAAGATCTTCCATACATAAAATATAAAAACTTAAAAAAACTAGAGGAAGAGAACTAAGATAGAACAGCGTGTCCTAGTGTACCCTCAAGCAAGAGGGCTCTAAGCCAAGACAGTGGGAGGCCATTAGTACAGAGGCAATGGTACTACCCAAAACTAGAGAACAATGGTTTGATTTTAGAGTTGTTTTTCCCTGATAGGTAAATATGAAACAGCTTCAAAATCCTTACAAATTTTTCTTTGGTATTTTTATCATAATGGATTCCGCATTCTAGCCTTTACAGGAATGTCTTTGGAGACCACACAGCACCTTCAAAAAAATAATTTTTCCCTTCGTTAGAACCTCTATATTAAAAGATATAGGAGATATTTTTCTAATGTTGATACTGTTCTTAAAATATTTTTTATTTCCTTGTTTCCTTTCCTTACTGGGCTATTTTCCCTGTTGGAGCCCCTGGGCTTATAGCATCCTGCTTTTCCATCTAGGGTTGTAGCTTAGCATGTACTGTAATAATAATAATAATAATAATAATAATAATAATAATAATAATAATATGCTTCAAATACATGCATAAGTATTTATGTAACCTTTGATAGCATAAAATGCATGATCAGAAATATCTTCAAGTGTAATACAGTAATAAGAAATTATTTCACTATTTTCTCTCTCTCAATAAAGTGAACAAATTTATGGAATTAAACTGCCTAAGATGTAGTTCTTGGGTTGGGAGGGCCATGGGAAAGGACTTTCCTTGGATCTGGAAGATATGGATAGTAATGCCTATGAAAATAGGTTTTTTAATATTTCCTGTTTTTTTCTTTTTTTTTGTCAATTATATTTTATTTATTGAATCGTGAATTTCAGTATATGATTTTCAAGATTTGCACTAATTGATCAAATATGGATAAGCAAATCCATGGTTGGTAAATCCAGATAAAGAAACAGGATTGTAGTTTATGAATACAATACTGTATTTAGACTGCAGAAATTTGGAATCCATTGTTTCTGAGGGGATATTAAGTAGTGGAATTTCAATGATTGTATTTGGTGTTTTGAAGTCTTTGGGCTGTGGTGTCAAGTTCACCTATTCCTTAGATGCAACATCTCCAGGTTGTAAAAGTGACATTACGTAATTCTCACTAGAATCTCTAAATTAAAAATTTGTCCCTAGCCATGAAACACAAAGAGGAAGTAGATCATGACCACCCAAAATAAATTTTTATTCACAACAGTGCAGTGAATGCTAACAAATCTTTAGAAGGCATCTTAAAAACAGTATACAGTAATTACAGATAAAAAGCCGACATCTGGAGAGGAGCAGCACACATCATACCCAACAAGTTATTGTTGTTAGACGCTTGTCTCATTGCTTTACTGGAAGAAAAGAAAACTGAAAAAATTGTTTTATTTTCAAGAGTATCGTCGACATTTCATGATTCCAGAGACAGGAAATATGAACATGAGGGTAGGTTCATAGAAATAATTACAATACAGTACAGAATTATTCTAAATATGATAATTGCTACACGAGAGACAATTACTGTATTAAACAATAACTGAATCAATATACACTATATTACAGCAAATATATTACCAATCACTACATCAACCACTTCACCAAATAGTAATTTTTCTTTCCTACTCTTAACAGACTAATATTATTTGGTAGTATATGTGCAGTAGGAATGAGTACAAGGTCTGGATTATTAACTCGGGCAAGATTAATATAAAATCCACCGGCCTTGATGATACGTCGTGCATCCCTTTCATCGATAAAGCACCCAGCATCCATTGCCATCTTCAAAACAGAAGTACCAGGGTGGAGTATTAACGATGCTGAGGCTGCCGATTTAAAAACGGCTTTAATCTCCTCAGCTGTCATCTTTATTAGACCTTCTGGGTTCCCTCCATACAAAGCATCAGTTGCAAAACGAGCCAAGTCCAAACCCGATTTACCGTGAACCAGAAGAGTAACATTTTCTGCCAGTTTCTTTTGTGCTAGCCTTTTCTCTGGGTCAATCCAATGTTGTTTCATTATATTTTCAATATCACTTAAATGATTAAAAGTAAGAAGTTTGAGGTACTTTTCAACATCTGCATCTGCAGTCCGTATGAAAAACTGATAAAAATCAAAAGCAGATGTTTTGTTACTATCGAGCCAAACTGCATTACCTGCCGTTTTGCCAAATTTATTACCCGATTCATTGGTGATAAGAGGCACAGTAAGTCCAGTGACTTGCTTTTTTCTTGCTCTGCTGATCAAATCATGTCCCGATACCAAATTTCCCATTTGGTCACTACCACCAATTTGAATAGTGCACTGATAGTTATCATATAAATACAACCAATCATATGCTTGAAGAGCCTGAAAAGAAACGGTACCAAAATTAGTTAAAAATACATACTATAATAGATAAGAACAACCTTAATAAGACTTACAAAGACTAAACTCATTAGACTATTGCAAAGACAAAGGCTGGAGTGGCCTTAACGTCATCAGTTAAAAGTAAGCCTTATCTAACACTAAACAACCCTTATTATAGACAGTGAAAAAATATTTTAAGAATAATTCCTAAATTATTACCCACAAATACCAATACTTCAGGAAACCTGCTCACATACCCTACATTTAAAGATTTTCATTTATTAGCAGTACAATCTATAAGCAGGAAAATACTTTGACACAAACAAGATTACTGGTAGGTAACAAATTAGTCTTATACAAGTCAAAACATCTTTGCAGTATAGAAGGCTTAATAACTATGCAAGACTAAAATTGTCAGCCTTTCTTTGTGACAGAGATAACAAACTAACGACTTTATCCACAACAAAAAGACAGATTTGAGTATGCATAGTCTGAAAAACAGCTGTCTCCAAATAATGTCCTTAAGAAAAAAAAACAGCATCAAAACTTGAACTTAAACAACTTATTAGAGAGTTTCTTTTTTAACAGTAAGGTTACATAAGGTTTAAAAGGGACACTGTAAATATTTAAAAACATTCAGGATTTAGCTCTGTCAGTGTTTAATCCATCCTAATCTTCCTGTAAAGAAGGATAAAACAAAATATAATGCACTTTCATCCTGTTTGTTTATAACTGGCATGGGAGATCCTGCACATTTGCGAAGGTTCAGGGTCAAGGCAAAGCCTTTACAATGGCACCTCTAGTGCACTTGTGATGCATTTTAGTATGTTTATTTCTTTCTTTAATACTGTTTTGTTTTTTTATCACCATATCTGATATAAAACTTCTTTTTCTTCTTTATATTTCTTTCACTGAATATTAACATACCATCCTATTTTATTTTCTAAATCTTCTTGAAAGTAAGACTCATTTCAGTAGCCAAATTATTAGTTTAGGTACATTTACCCAACTAATGTTGAAACATAATGAGTTAGTGGCTGAGCTTAAAAGCAAATGAAGTGAACTGCCATCCAAAACATGATGTAAGCAATCAGCTTTAGATGCCACAACACCAACAACATTAAAGAGCTAAGAAAATCATAGGACATGAAATGTCATCCACAAATGTAAAACGAGGTTGCTTAAAAGTGCTTACTTTAGCGAGTGGAGGGATATTAGAATCCAGACTATCAACTCGATCTTCTGCCTCGTAATCTAGTTGTCTATATCATACGTTGGAGAAGAAAATTGCATTCTCCACCATCATCACAGCAGAGTTAACTTCCTTGATAATCTAATCCATACCCTACCTCTGGGATAGCACTAAAACAAATATATAGGCACAGGTGTAAGCTAAACCCGTCTATTAGAACTGAGACCATAAAAAATGGATTAATTCTCCTTGATTCCCCTGGATTCCGATGACCCAACCCTTGAGAATCGTAGAGAGGAAGTCAGAGCACAACTTCTTCACTTTGCGACCATCAGTGTTGTGGAGAGACGCTGTGAGCAAGCTTCCTCTTGCTCCTTGCGCATGCGCTGTTTACCCAGCAACGAAGCATGATACAATCAACCAAATTATTGATTGGCCAGTCGTTGAAAACGTGATTATTAGTTACCCAACTAAATGACTCAGAAATTTGTATCTGTGTAGGAATAAGTTATTTTTATGAACAATGCAATGATTCATGAAATACATACATTTGCAGGTCTGTGAATACAACCATCAAAAACAGGAAGGGATGACTATAATTTACTTCAGTATACTGAGAAAGATGAATTGCATAATATTCTAACACAAATATTATTGTATACTATAGATTTAATTTACTGGTATTCAAAACTTTCAATAAAAGATATAGACCAGATCACCTACTCATATCCCATACATGAAAAAAAAAAATCAGACTTTGCTGATTGCAGAGCTATGACAGTATTATTTAAACTGAGACTGCAGAGAATTCTTACCAACATCTTCAGAGATATAAACTTCTCAGGAAGAGGGAAATATTCACACATACTTTAAACTCCTATTCTCTCACCACCCCTATCAGTACTCATTCTTGAGATTCTTTTCGGCGTGTAGTAGCTTATTGTTAATGTCCCTTCCTGACAATCTGCTGGACTGGTGTTCAAGACCTAGTCAGGCCCAATAGTATCTTGTAGTGTCTGCAACCTCACCATCCTAGAGAGCTAAGGAGGGGAGCTTGGGTGAGCCTATAGGTCTACCTGCTGAAATATCAGCAGTCACTGTCTAGCCCTTCCTAATGTTAGCTTAGGTGGAGAAGGGGGTTGGGTGCTGATGGTCAGTGTCCCTTGCCTCTGCCATTCGTGAGAAACCTTTAAAACCATACTGCACTGGAAATTATTACTAAAGTTGCCTCCCTCTTTCTAGATATTTCAATAAAATCGAAGGTTTGAATCCTATCAAGAAAAATGTATTAAAAATATGAAATACAAACAAGAATATAATACCTGGTATGTGAATTCTGTAAAACTTATGCCTTCATTTGAATTGAGCCTTGACTGCACGCTGGTTCTAGACATCATCTCTCCGAGACGAAGATTTCTCCCAACGATGCGCAAGAAGTCAACAACGTTCAGTTTGTTGTACCACTCAGAATTATCGACAATTCTAGAAAAAAAAAGAGTAGCGTATACATAACCATACATTGATATGAACATGCAAAACATAGTGCAAAACAGAAATAAATAAATCTCTAACTAAAATTTCTTTAGGTTTGTTCCTGATTTGTGGTAGACATTTTATATATACATACATACATACATATATATATATATATATATATATATATATATATATATATATATATATATATATATATATATATATATATATATATATATATATATATACATATATATATTTATATATATGTAAATATATATATATATATATATATATATATATATATATATATATATATATATATATATATATATATATATATATATATATATATATATATATATATACATATATATATACACACACACACACACACACACACACACACACATATATATATATATATATATATATATATATATATATATATATATATATATATATATATATATATATATATATATACTGTATATGTATGTGTATATATTATATATATATATATATATATATGAATATGATATTTTAATTATAAAATAAATTTTTGAATATACTTACCCGGTGAATATATAATAGCTGCTGCTCAGCGGCTCGACAGAAAACACACAAAAAAACTCGCGAGCGATCGCTATGAAGGTTGCGGGTGTGCCCACCAGCGCCAACTGTCGGCCAGATACCACACATGCATGTAAACAAGCCTTCAATTCTTCTCGTCCCGCTGCGTCTCTATTGGGGAGGAAGGGAGGGCCTTTAATTTATATATTCACCGGGTAAGTATATTCAAAAATTTATTTTATAATTAAAATATCATTTTTAAATATTTAACTTAGCCGGTGAATATATAATAACTGATTCACACCCAAGGCGGTGGGTAGAGACCAGAGTTAATTAAGTTTACAGCGTATATGCTTAGAGTTTTTGACAGTTATCAATATAACAAAACCCAAATATATAAGTACCTGGTAAGGAAGTTGACTTAGACGATTACTCTGCCTTGTAAGTCTGTCTTCCTCACGAAACCCAGCGATCCTCTTAGGATGCTGAAGGACTCCCAGGAGCTGAAGTATGAAGGGTTGCAACCCATACCAACAGGACCTCATCAAACCCCTAATCTGGGCGCTCTCAAGAAATGACTTTGACCACCCGCCAAATCAACCAGGATGCGAAAGGCTTCTTAGCCTTCCGTACAACCCAAAAAAAAACAATATTAAAAAACATTTCAAGAGACAGATTAAAAAAGGATATTGGAATTAGGGAAGTGTAGTGGTAGAACCCTCACCCACTACTGCACTCGCTGCAACGAATGGACCCAGTGTGTAGCAGTCCTCGTAAAGAGTCTGGACATCTTTTAAGTAAAATGACGCGAACACTGACTTGCTTCTCCAAAAAGTCGCGTCAATGATACTTTGCAGAGATCTATTTTGCTTGAAGGCCACGGAGGTTGCTATAGCTCTAACTTCGTGCGTCTTAACCTTAAGCAAACATCGGTCTTTCTCATTCAAGTGGGAATGAGCTTCTCGTATTAAAAATCTGATAAAATATGACAAAGCATTCTTTGACATAGGCAATGATGGTTTCTTGACTGAGCACCATAATGCCTCAGATTTACCTCGTAATGACTTAGTACGAGCTAAAAAGAACTTAAGAGCTCTAACAGGACATAACACTCTTTCCAGTTCGTTGCCTACGATCTCTGATAAACAAGGAATATCAAAAGATTTAGGCCAAGGACGAGAAGGCAGTTCATTTTTGGCCAGGAAACCAAGTTGAAGAGAGCAAGTGGCTTTTTCTGTAGAAAAGCCGATGTTCTTACTGAAGGCATGCAGTTCACTGACTCTTTTAGCCGAGGCCAAGCACACTAGGAAAAGTGTCTTGAGAGTGAGATCCTTCAGGGAGGCTGAATGTAATGGCTCAAACCTGTCTGACATGAGGAACCTTAGGACCACGTCTAAGTTCCATCCAGGAGTTGCCAAACGACGTTCCTTAGAGGTTTCAAAAGACTTAAGGAGATCTTGTAGATCTTTATTGTTGGAAAGATCTAAGCCTCTATGCCGAAAGACCGAAGCCAACATGCTCCTGTAGCCCTTGATCGTGGTAGCTGAAAGGGAGCGAACTTTTCTCAGGTGTAAGAGAAAATCAGCGATTTGGGCTACAGAGGTACTGGACGAGGACACAGATGCTGACTTGCACCAGTCTCGAAAGACTTCCCACTTCGACTGGTATACTCTAATGGTAGAAGCTCTCCTCGCTCTTGCAATCGCACTGGCTGCCTCCTTCGAAAAGCCTCGAGCTCTAGAGTCTTTCGATAGTCTGAAGGCAGTCAGACGAAGGGCGGGGAGGCTTTGGTGTACATTCTTTACGTGGGGCTGACGTAACAGATCTACCCTTAGAGGAAGACTCCTTGGAAAGTCTACCAGCCATCGAAGTACCTCGGTGAACCACTCTCTCGCGGGCCAGAGGGGAGCAACCAACGTCAACCTTGTCCCTTCGTGAGAGGCGAACTTCTGCAGTACCTTGTTGACAATCTTGAATGGTGGGAATGCATATAGGTCCAGATGAGACCAATCTAGAAGAAATGCGTCTATGTGTATTGCTGCTGGGTCTGGGACTGGAGAGCAATAGATTGGAAGTCTCTTGGTCATCGAGGTTGCAAAGAGGTCTATGGTGGGTTGACCCCAAGTCGCCCAAAGACTCTTGCACACGTCCTTGTGGAGGGTCCATTCCGTAGGAATTACCTGACCCCTCCGACTGAGGCAGTCTGCTAAGACGTTCAAGTCGCCCTGGATAAACCTCGTTAACAGGGAGATGCCTCGATCTCTTGACCAAATGAGCAGGTCCCTTGCGATCTCGTACAGCGTCAGGGAGTGGGTGCCTCCTTGCTTGGAAATGTATGCCAAGGCTGTGGTATTGTCGGAGTTGATCTCTACCATTTTGTTTCGAAGGAGACTCTCGAATTTCATCAAGGCCAGGTGGACTGCCAAAAGCTCCTTGCCGTTGATGTGCATGCTCCTCTGACTTGAGGTCCACAGACCTGAGCATTCCCGACCGTCCAGGGTCGCACCCCAACCCAAATCCGACGTGTCTGAGAATAGTACGTGGTTTGGGTTCTGAACTGCTAGGGAAAGTCCCTCTCTCAGACTGATATTGTCGTTCCACCAATTCAGGCATGCCTTTACTGGTTCGGAGACCGGGATTGAGACCGTCTCTAACGTCTTGTCCTTTTTCCAGTGAAAGGCTAGATGGAACTGGAGAGGTCGAAGGTGTAGCCTTCCTAGCGAGACAAACTGCTCCAGGGATGATAGAGTTCCTACTAGACTCATCCAATTCCTGACTGAGCACCGTTCTCTCTTCAACATCAGTTGGACTTTGAGCAGGGCTTGCTCTATTCGGGTGGCAGACGGAAAAGCCCGAAAAACTGGACTGCGAATCTCCATCCCTAAATACAGTATAGTTTGGGATGGAATCAGCTGGGACTTTTCTAGGTTGACCAAAAGTCCCAATTCCTTGGTCAGATCCAATGTCCAATGAAGATCCTGCAGACAGCGATGACTGGACGAGGCTCTGAGAAGCCAGTCGTCCAAGTACAGGGAGGCTCGGATTCCCGATAAATGGAGGAATTTTGCTACATTCCTCATAAGCCTCGTAAACACGAGAGGAGCAGGACTTAGGCCAAAGCACAGGGCCCGAAACTGGTATACCACATTGTTGAAAACAAACCTCAGAAACGGTTGGGAATCTGGGTGTATGGGGATGTGGAAGTACGCGTCTCTTAGGTCGAGAGAGACCATCCAGTCTCCCTTTCTGACCGCTGCTAAGACTGATTTCGTGGTCTCCATGGTGAACTTTGTCTTCGTAACAAAGACGTTGAGTGCAATGACGTCTAGCACCGGTCTCCAACCTCCTGTCTTCTTCGGTACCAGGAAGAGACGGTTGTAAAACCCCGGTGATTGAAGGTCCGAGACTTTCACCACCGCTCCCTTCTCTAGCAATAGAGACACTTCTAGGTTCAGGGCTTGTCTCTTTGACTCCTCTCGGTACCTGGGAGAGAGGTCGATGGGGGAAGTCGCTAGAGGAGGTTTGCGTACAAATGGAATTTTGTACCCCTCTCTGAGCAACCGAACAGACTCTTGGTCTGCGCCCCTCTTCTCCCAGGCCTGCCAGAAGTTCTTCAATCTGGCTCCTACTGCTGTCTGAGGCTGCGGGCAGTCAGACTCTGCCACGTGAGGACTTGGCTCCTCTCTTCTTTCCTCTCTTTCCCTCGTCACGAGTACTTCCCCTGCTGGGAGCTCTGCCACGAAAGGGCGGAATAAATCTGGACGCCGGAGTGTCTATCCTAGGTCTAGCAGAAAAGGATGTAGAAGGAGTCCCTTTGCGAGCAGAGGACGCCACCAAGTCATGGGTGTCCTTCTGCACGAGTGAAGAAGCTATGTCCTTAACCAATTGTTGCGGGAACAAAAACTTTGATAAGGGAGCAAAGAGCAGTTCAGATCTCTGACAGGGAGTAACTCCTGCCGAAAGAAAAGAGCAAAGGGACTCTCGCTTCTTTAAGACTCCCGACGTAAAAGAGGAGGAGAGCTCATTGGAACCATCGCGGATGGCTTTATCCATACAGGACATAATCAGTAAGGAGACATCTCTATCAGCCGATGAGATTTTCCTACTTAAGGCTCCCAAAGACCAGTCAAGGAAGTTGAAAACTTCAAAGGCTCTGTAAATGCCTTTCAGCAGATGGTCAAGGTCCGAGGAGGACCAACTAATCTTCGAGCGTCTCATGGCTAGGCGGCGGGGAGAGTCTACAAGGATTGAGAAGTCACCCTGGGCAGAGGCAGGGACTCCCAAGCCGAGAACTTCTCCCATGGCATACCAGACGCTCGATCTAGACGAGAGTTTCGACGGAGGGAAGGCAAATGCCGTCTTCCCCAAACTCCTCTTGGTTTCCAACCAGTCGCCTAAAAGCCGTAAAGCTCTCTTGGAAGAGCGAGAGAGCACAAGTTTTGTAAAGGCTGGCATGTTAGCAGGTAAGCCTAGAGCAAACTCAGACGGTGGCGAGCGAGGAGCAACAGCGACGAAGTGATCGGGAAACAACTCCTTAAAAATTAACATAACTTTCTTAAAGTCCATTGATGGAGGAACTGTTCGAGGTTCGTCTACATCCGAAGGATGATGATCATGCTGAGGGTCAGCAACGTCCTCATCTGAAGGATCCTCATCTGACAACTGCTGAGTAACAAGCAAAGGGGTTGGCAATGCTTGACACGCAGAGTCCACACGCACTGGTGCATTAGTAGCAGTCCAGGACGCAACGTCATGTAACTGCTTAACAGTCTGTGAACTGTCAACAACAACAGGAGCGGGAGGACGCTCGACGTCAACTCGAGACTGTTTTGACTGCCTAGTCTGAGCAGTCAAAACAACTCTAGACTGTGGTGGTTGACGCTCAGCGTCAAAACAAGTCAACTCCGCTGGTTGGCGAACGTCCTGAACGTCAACAGGAGCATTAGGAAGTGGCCTAACGTCCAAATGCGGCTGAAAGTCAACACGTGACCGCATCGAGTGAGGCTCTACATAGCGTGATTGACGTGACTTAGCTACGCCAACGTCAACAGGACGAGCAAAGGTTCATTTGGGCGGCTGAAGGCCAGGATCTCGATGAGATAAACGGCGAGGATCAACGTGAACCTTATCGGCAGAATAGTCTTCCATAAGGGAGGCGAGCTTAGTCTGCATGTCTTGCAGTATAACCCATTTAGGATCAACGGGAATGGGTGCGGTAAACGACGGGGTTAACGTCTGAGACGGCACAACCTTGCCTACACCAAGACTCTCTAAGCCTGTGTAACGTTGTTGCTTAGGCGGCGAGCAGTCATCCGATGACTGCAACGGGTCAGAACTGTCCCAATGACTGCATCCAGGACGCTAGACCTGTCCTGAAGGGACCGACTTTCGCTTAAGGGGCCTAGAAACCTTGCTCCACGGTTTCTTATGCGAAAAGCCTTCGGATGACGAGGAGAAAATGGGCTCTCTCGTCTTATGGTAGGGGCGATCTTGATGAGACACGCCTGATACCATAGAGGGAACGTCTGTTCGCTGATCAAGGCCTCTCGAACCCATAAGTCGTACGACATTACTTCTCCCCTGGGCTTGGGAGCTTGCAAGATGTCTCGGACTAGGTGAACGACAGGCACGAACAGACGAACCCTCGGTCGCAACACTGTTCACAACACTTTGCGCAATAATCACTTTCCCACTATTTTCCGCTGTGGCACTCTGACACTTAAGCTCTTTAACGTCAGCCATGAGTTGATTACGATCAGTTGCTAACGCTTCAACTCTTTTACCCAAGGCATGAATGGCACGTAACATGTCTTGCATTGATGGTTCCTGAGTGCCAGAAGGGGGGTTAGGTACAACCACTACAGGGGAAGGATTAGGATCAGGGGCATGTGGAGAGGAAAAATCTACTGACCTAGAGGAACTCCTCCTTACCCTATCTCTCTCTAGCTTACGAGAATACTTGTCGTATTCGAGCCAATCGAATTCCGAAAGGCCCACGCATTCCTCACACCGATCTCCTAATTGACAGGTTTTACCCCGACAATTAGAACACACAGTATGTGGGTCGAGAGAGGCCTTTGGAAGACGCCTATTACATTCCCTAGCATTACACTTACGAAATCTAGGGGCTTGTGAAGCGTCAGCCATTTTGAATTAGTCAAAGAAAGTCCAAAAAACAATCCAAGTCATCAACAATTAAATCTGTCCAATAAAGAGTTCAAGAGTTTAAGTTGAGGAAAAACACCTGCACTGCGAAAGCTCAAACCAAAATGAAGTACTTCACCAAATATGTTGAGAAAACTCCAGGTTATACAGCGAGTATTGATACGTCTTGTCGTCAAGGTCGACAGAGAAGAATTGAAGGCTTGTTTACATGCATGTGTGGTATCTGGCCGACAGTTGGCGCTGGTGGGCACACCCGCAACCTTCATAGCGATCGCTCGCGAGTTTTTTGTGTGTGTTTTCTGTCGAGTCGCTGAGCAGCAGCTATTATATATTCACCGGCTAAGTTAATTATTTAAAAAAAAAATATATATATATATATATATATATATATATATATATATATATATATATATATATATATATATATATATATATATATATATATATATATATACTGTATATGTATATATATGTATGTATATATATATATATATATATATATATATATATATATATATATATATATATATATATATATATATATATATATATATATATATATATATATATATATATATATATATATATATATATATATATATATATATATATATATATATATATATATATATATATATATATATATATATATATATATATATATATATATATATATATATATAAGTATGGAGACAGGAGCAATTACTCAAGCATAAACATTTTGAAGTAGGGAGACGCGTTCTGTTTTTTCATTCATTTATTTGCGCCGACGTTTCGTATCACCTTGATACATTTTCCAGGCTGAAACGATTACAAATCAATTGTGTATAAGTAAAAAGATACACACAACGTTTACCAACACCAAAATTAAAAAGCTTTTTAATAAATTAAGAATAAAAACAGAGTAAAAACAGAAACACAGAACAACAGTGAAAGGGCTTGGAGCGAATATAGAGAAACAAATTAATTCAATAATAATTATAATAATAATAATAGAAAAATATATAATAATAATGATAATAATAATAATAATAGTAATAGAACGAACAAGACACCTACCCACAGCGGTAGCGTAAGGAGAACTGACATGAAAAATTGTTATGGAAGGGAGTGTAAACAAAACAACAGGTAATTAGGCAATAAACAATTGGGTGGAAGACGACTGGTGGTTAAGAGAAGGTACAGTTAGCTTAATCATTATTGATTCAAGGGTGGTTAGTTCATCTATATGTCGGGTTCTTCCTATTATATTAAAATGACTGGTATCTATGTGTATTTTGCAACTTTTACTGTGATTTCTTATGTTTGATTATTCTGGATTTGATAGTCGACAACCCGTTCTATAGCTAATTCCCTGATGAGAGGAAACTCGGACTTTTAGCAGCCTCCTGGTGCAACCGATGTAAGTGCCGAGATCACATCTGGGACAATTATACTTATAAACGACACCGGAGGCAAACAGGGGGCTGATCTTATCCTTGACTTGGAAGAGTGAGCCGATAGTTCGGGGGTTTATGGGAATTAGTTTTAAATTAAGGGCAGGCAATTGTTCACTGAATAGGTTAATGCATTTTTTCCTAAATTTATTATTATGGAGAAAGGGAAATCTAGCAAACATACGGAGCTTGGGGACATTGTGGACTATTGGGGTTGGATTGAATTTAAGATTAAGTAGCTTATTAAGGGATCTATGAAAAATTGCTGGAGGGAAATAATTATCCTTAAAGTAATCAGCAAGGAAAGTCACTTCAGTATGAAAGGTAGACCAGCCTGATGTCAGATTAATGGCTCTATGGAGGAGAGTTGACACGAAATTCAGTTTAAAGTTAAAAAAACATGAGCTATAAAAATTGGTCCCCAGGCCAGTAAAGGTGCTCTTTCTATAAATACCAGTATGAAAGCCAGACTCGTCCTTGGATATCCTCACATCAAGGAACGGAAGTGAATTCTGTGTCTCTGTTTCAACCGTAAATCTAATGTTATGGTGTTGGTTGTTTAAAAACTCAAGAAAGGTATCAACATGGTAATTACATCTGAACAATGCGAAAGTGTCATCTACGTAGCGTCTATAAAAGAGTGGGCGGAAATTAGGTGGGCATACATCTAAATCTCGCTCCTCCAGGGAGCACATAAATATGTTTGCAAAAGTAGGACCGAGAGGGCTTCCCATGGCCATCCCCTCAGTCTGCTTAAAAACCGTATTATTAAAAACAAAGGGCGTATCCAGCACGGCTAATTCTAAAAGCAACTTGAATTGAGTTCTATTAAAATTGTTGAACAAGCAATCGTCAGTGGGAAATAGCCTGTCTAAAATGATGTTGATAGTCTCGACAACGGGAACATTGGTAAACAGAGATTCCACGTCAAAGCTCGCCATGTACAGATCTGAGTCCTGTGTGATAATGTCATCTTTAAAGGAGGCCGAGTTTATTAATGTATATTTGTTGTGAGTCAGTGGTTGGAGTAAAGGGACAAGAAATTTGGCGAGTTTATAGCTAGCAGTGTTAATGGAAGAAAGGATGGGTCTCAAAGGAATTCCTTCTTTGTGTATCTTTGGCAGTCCGTACATAAGTCCATATGTAGATCCTGTTACAAAAAGGTCCTGATATGTATTTTCATCTATTGCTTTGGTTTGTTTTAGTGTTCTAAGAAATCTGTTGATTTTATCTTCGGGTTTAGTAATATTGTAAAGGTCTGGGTCACCAATTTTGGTAAATTTTGAAGAGTCGTTTAAAATGTCATTCATTTTTTGTATGTAGTCATGTCTGTCAAGGATAACAATACCTTTACCTTTGTCTGGACGAGTAATTATCAAATTTTTTATCGCTGGCTAGGTTTTTCAAAATGTCATAATCATTCTTGGTAAAAAATAGGAGCCCATCTAGTTTTAAGATTATTAAAAGAGCTGTGGGCGAGGGCTGAGAATTGTGATCCATAGAGCCATTAATCTGACATCAAGCTGGTCTACCTTTCATACTGAAGTGACTTTCCTTGCTGATTACTTTAAGGATAATTATTTCCCTCCAGCAATTTTTCATAGATCCCTTAATAAGCTACTTAATCTTAAATTCAATCCAACCCCAATAGTCCACAATGTCCCCAAGCTCCGTATGTTTGCTAGATTTCCCTTTCTCCATAATAATAAATTTAGGAAAAAATGCATTAACCTATTCAGTGAACAATTGCCTGCCCTTAATTTAAAACTAATTCCCATAAACCCCCGAACTATCGGCTCACTCTTCCAAGTCAAGGATAAGATCAGCCCCCTGTTTGCCTCCGGTGTCGTTTATAAGTATAATTGTCCAAGATGTGATCTCGGCACTTACATCGGTTGCACCAGGAGGCTGCTAAAAGTCCGAGTTTCCTCTCATCAGGGAATTAGCTATAGAACGGGTTGTCGACTATCAAATCCAGAACAATCAAACATAAGAAATCACAGTAAAAGTTGCAAAACACACATAGATAC
>NC_090739.1:135781869-135813964 GCF_036898095.1 Palaemon carinicauda
TTAAAGAACATGTTAATGCTATGTTTAGAGAGAAACAGAAAAAGAGAGAAGTCTTATTTAAAAGAGCTTGTTAATGCTATCATGGTTTTCTTTGCTTCACTTTTTTCTTTCTTTCTGTTCATCACGCTGGCCCTTCTCACAAATGATCGTTGCCAACAATCTCTTTGTCCTTTATCCCTATCAACAAAAGGCGTTTTATCTCTTCCAGGGTATTGCTAAGATGTCTTGTAATAATGGTGATCACCTACGATGGTTATTTGCTTTAATGGCTGCCTTCAGCTTGATGATCCTCGAGATCATAGGCCTATTCCGGCCATATTGTTTAGCCACACAGAATCACTCACATGCACACTGCTCTCATGTTTTTCTATAATTTCTTGCTTCAATTCTAATGAAAGAATTGCCTTCTTCTTGTACTGAAACTTAGCTTCTTAGGCACCATGATTATAGGTAAAAACAAAAAGGAAATGTGAGAAAAGGAAGAAAATAAGCACTGTTAATAACAGACCAAACAGAGGACAACCACACGATACACTCAAGAATAGAGAACTGAGCACTCGACGCTCAATGGCGTAATGTTTACTTCGTGTGTCGAAATAAAATTCGGGTGTAGAGTCAAAAATTTGCTCGAATTTTACTTCGGATGTTGGAAAATTCGGATGTAGATACGTTCGTGTGTAGAGGTTCCACTGTATATATATATATATATATTTATATATATGTATGTATATATATATGTATGTATATATATGTATTATAATCCTGTGAGACATCAAAGAGGTGGAGCTGGGGGGAGAGTGACTGCTCCCCGCACTCTAGTTTTGGGGTGTTTGAATGTGCGTGGATGTAGTACGATAGAGAGTAAAAGATGTGAGATTGGAAGTATGTTTAGGAATAGAAGGATGGATATATTGGCTTTGTGTGAGACAAAGATAAAAGGGAGGGTGAAGTGATGTTTGGTGAAATGTCTGGTAGAGTGTCTGGGATTGAAAAGGGAACAGCAAGAGAAGGTGTGGATTTACTGCTGAGTGAATGGATGACAGGTAAAGTAGTGGAATGGAAGGAGATATCATCTAGGTTAATGTGGGTAAGAGTTAGGTTGGGTAAGGAATGTTGGGCTTTTGTCAGTGCGTATGGGCCAGGTAGTGAGAAAAGTGAAGAAGAGTGGAATGAGTTCTGGAATGAATTAACTAGGTGTGTAGGAGGACTGGGTAGAAGGAATTATGTAGTTGTCATGGGTGACTTAAATGCTAGAGTGGATGCTGGAGAGGTAGAAGGTGTCATTGGGAAGTATGGCGTACCAGGTGAAAATGAGAGTGGTGAGAGACTTTTAGTTCCAAGATAAATGGAGACATGAATTAGTACAAAAAAAAATGGAAAAAATAAAGAAAACAACAACATTCATATTTTCAGTTGTCCATTAATCTCAATTTAATAGCTTTTCATGATGTCTTACGCAACCTAGTTTATTCTCTCAATCAGAATTGTTTAAAACATGCTTTGAACAAAACATTTTTGAGAGATTGATAGGCTCTCTTATTTTTCGGCCAAAGAAGAATTAACAATTTCTAAAAACTTAGCCACGTAATGACCACAAGATTATCTCGGCTCCCTTCACTTATCAAACAAAAGCAACGCACTATGAACAAAGAACACTATGTCAAATGCAGGAGCACAAAGGCCACCATAATTCCGTCCCTCAAAAATCTACTTGAATGTTACCTCCACTTGCATCTGTTATCTGTTATTTATAAACAAGAAAACCAGCAATAAAAACACCCTTTGGTTTCAATGGATCCAAGGGATCTTTGAATAGGGTCAATATTCTCTTTATACAGTTCATCTTCACAGCTTGACCACTAGGGTGAAAGGGGATCCAAATTGCTATTATCTTCTCTTATTATTATCATTATTACTTGCAAAGCTACAATCCTAGTTGGAAAAGCAGGATGCTATAAGCCAAGGGGCTCCAACAGAGAAAATAGCCAATTGAGGAAAGGAAACAAGGAAAAATATATTTCAAGAACAGAAACATCAAAATGAATATTTCCGATATAAACTATAAAAACTTTAACAAAATAAGAATAAGAGAAATAAGATAGAATAGTGTGCCCGAGTGTACCCTCAAGCAAGAAAACTCTAATCCAAAACAGTGGGAGACCATGGTACAGAAGTTATGGCACTATCCAAGACTAGAGAACAATGGTTTGATTTTTTGAGTGTCCTTCTCCAAAAAGAGCTGCTTACCATAGCTAAAGTCTCTCTTCTACCCTTACCAAGAGGAAAGTGGCCACTGAACAATTACAGTGCAGTAGTTAATCCCTTGGGTGAAGAAAAATTGTTTGCTAATCTCAGCGTTGTCAGGTTTATGAGGACAGAGGAGAATCTGTAAAGAATAGGCCTGACTATACGGTGTATGTGTAGGCAAAGGGAAAGAACCGTAACGAGAGAGAAGGATCCAATGTAGTACTGTCTGCCCAGTCAAAGGAACCCATAGCTCTCTAGCAGTAGTATCTCAACGAGCTCAGGACTTAATATACTATTTCTTGGGCAGCCACCACATGACCTAAGGAGAACAGATCTAGGGACCTGTTTGTGCAATCTCAGAGATAGTGAGCAGTGAAGATAATCTGTCTCTTCCAGACTCTAGCCATTAAGTCTTTGTCAACTAAGTGGTTCTTTTGGAAAGCTAACACAATAACAATACCTTTGACTTTATGAGCTTTAGTGGTAATAGATTAGGCCAGAAGAAAAAAGTGTTTCTAGACATTTTCTTCTTTGTCCTAGTACTAACAAAAAGGTGTTGAAAGTACAACCTACAACCTCTAGTTTGTTTAATTTGGAGCCTCACAGCACTTACAGGAAATAGAAGTAGGTCATAAGGGTCATCGATCATATTCTTTACCAATAACACCAAGAAGGAATCAAACCGAGAATCACTGATTGAAGGGTTCTGTGTTTAGGCACAAATTTGGGAACAAATGAGAATGAAATCTGTCTCCACTGTCAGGAGTGTGAGGCAAGATAAGACAGACCATGCAGTTCTCTCACACTCTTTGACAAGGCTAAGGCTAACAAGAACACCATCTTAAGAGTGAGATTTCTGTCAGTGGCTTTTGTCAAGGGTTCATAGGGGCCCATTCAAAGTGATCAAAGGACCTTGGTCACATATCAGGCTGGGGATTTGATTTCCTGGGGGGACAAGATTGTCCAAAACTTTTAGTCAAGGCTGACAATTCCCACGAGGAAGAAAGGTCTACTCTGTCTGAAGACCTGGCTTGAGGCCAAGTGATAGCTTCTAACCTCGACAACTGAGAGGAGCTTCTCCTCCTGTAGGTACACCAAAATGTCTGCAACTAATGAAACAGAGGCTTCAAGTGGAGAAGTGTTCCTCCTAGGACACCAATTAGTGAAGACCACCAACTTTGCCTGATAAACTATTGTCGATGACTTTCGCAGGTATCCAGAGAGTTGCTTTACAGTTGGGAATGAAAAACATCTCTCTCTCTCTCCTCTCTCTCTCTCTCTCTCTCTCTCTCTCTCTCTCTCTCTCTCTCTCTCGCTCTCGCTCTCGCTCTCGCTCTCTCTCTCTCTCTCTCTCTCTCTCTCAGGAGATGCTGGACAACCTTTAGCCATGAAGAGACAGCCAACTCACTGCACTGTGGTGTTTCTTCATGTGTGGTTGACATAGGAGCTCGTACCACCGTGGAAGCTCTTGAAACTTCTGTCAGTCGATGTAAAGGTCCGGGTACCACTTTGCATACGGCCAATTTTGGTGCTACCAGAGTTATTTGGAGGTTGGGTATCATGATGGCTCTGCTGATCATTTTCCTTATATTGTAGACAAGACGGTGGGAAGGCATAATGTCGATACCGTCCCATGGGTGCAATGTGTTTACAAGCCCTGTTGATTGGTTGGGCACTGGAGAGCAATACACTGAGAGTTTGTTGTTCAGGTGAGTGGTAAACGTGTCTATGATCAGGAAACCCCACAAAGTCAGGTATTAGTCCGGAATTCCCTCGCTACTAGAGGATTCAATGACCATTAAGAGCCGGCTACTTGATTGCGACAACTCGGATTGTCTGTGATGATGTTCCTCCGTTTCTCTGGTATGAACCGTCCCAACAGGTCACTCTATTGTCCTCTGCCTATGAGTGCATGCATACTGCCAGTTGGCAAAGGGGAAAAGATACTGAACCCCATGTTTGTTGACATAACCCACAATCGTAGTGTCGGCACTCATCAACACTACTGAGTGGCCTTACACTATGTCTCAAAGGTGAATCAATGCCAATCCGGCTGGGAAATGAGTCGAGGTCCTTACCCTCCACCCTTACCAGCTGGATAACTGCTCATTATCTAAGATTTAACGACTGTCAAAACTACCGTAAATCAATCACCCAAATTAATGGACAAGGGTTTGTATGTTACGGAGGAAAAAACCGTAAACAGATCTTCTTAATTTACATTATGAGCAATGGCCACTCAATATAAAAATAACAATAATAATTTGTATCTTTTCTAACAATACAAACCTTGACCTCTTTAAAAGGAATATACTTTCAGCAAAGCTGGAAGACTAGCCATAACACTTTTAGCATGGTATAACTACCCACTGCTAGTTAGCATGGGGGTAGTGGGGGTAGCACCAGTTACCCAGGTCACACACACATCTATGCTATACAATACATCACTTTTTATTGCAGGCAGGATTTGCAGGGGGATAGGTGATGGCGGGACAAAGCTGTATAAAGAGCTCACGGTTTGTATTGTTAGGAAAAATACAAATTATCTACGAATTTGTCATTTGTTCCGTAACTGGAATACAAACCACGCAATTTAAAAGGGGTGACTCACCCATTAGGAAGGGTGGACGTCCCAGCCAGTCTGGCTTTTGGCTTTGCCCGGGGGCTCCTTATTTGAGGGTGTTAGCACTCAAGAAATAAGGAGTCCCTGCACCTCGCTAAAACCTTTCTATACAAGGTCTGCGGCCTACGCAAGCTGTGTGTGGAGGTATGATGAAGTGTGACTCTTCCTAGAAAGTTGTTCTGAAGTTCTTTAGATGGAAACTTGTAGACTAGGACTTTCCCAATACCACCTCGTCAGGATATGGGGACGTAACAATATCAATATTAATACTAGGAACACAAGGGAGCATGGTTTACCTGCAGTGGTTTGAGGTCAGCTATGCAGAGAACCCAGGATGCTGCTTTCCCCAAGGGAGGGGATGATGAAGAAAACAATAAGGGCCAGTCAAACCTTTTCATTCATGAATACTAAAACCTGGTAACAATCCCCTCAACCTTCTGCTACTTGTCCAATAAGGAGCTTGAGGTTTTAAACCAGCTGTTGTGTAGCCACCACAGGACCCATAGAGAAAGTATCGAGTCTCCTGTGGGTCACGTCTTGCAGGTAGTGGGATGTGAACGTTGTTTGACGTTTCCTCACTCCAGCTTGAAGAACCTGCGTCACTGAAAAATTTCCTTTGAAGGCCAGGGACGTAGCTATGCCCCTGACATCATGTGCTCTGGAGCAAAGTGACGGAGGAGGGTCTGGATTCAGTGCAAGGTCAACAACCCTGCGAATCCATGCAGATATGGTATTCTTGGTGACCCTCCTCTTAGTCCTTCCTGTGCTGACGAATAGTGCTGGTACATGAGGACGGGCTGCGGCTGTTCTCTTAAGGTACAGCCTCAAGCTCCTTACTGGGCATAGTAAGAGATGGTCTGGGTCATCTCATACAGTACTGAGACTAGAAATCTGGAAGGAGTCGAATCGAGGATCCGCTACTCCCGGGTTCTGAGTCTTAGCAATAAACTTATGGACGAAGCTGAACGTTACCTCCCCCCATCCCCTCGAATGGGAGATGTCATACGAGAGACCATGAAGTTCGCTGACTCGCTTGGCCGAGGCCAAAGCTAGCAGGAACACTATCTTCCAAGTTAGGTGACGATCTGATGCCTGGCATAATGGTTCATCGGGAGGTCTCAACTCAAACCACGTTCCATGGTGGAGGTCTCACTTCCGACTGAGGGCAGGTAAGTTCATAACTACGTATGAGTAGAAAAAGTTCTAGCGATGAAGAAGTGTCCATTCCTTTCAGCCTGAAGGCGAGGCTTAAAGCTGAGCGATAGCCTTTCACTGCCGAGACTGATCGGCGCATTTCTTCACGCAAATACACGAGGAACTCCGCTATTGCTGGAATAGTGGCATCGAGTGGAGAGATACCCCTTCCACGACACCAACCACAGAAGAATTTCCACTTTGCCTGGTAGACTGCTGCTGATGACTTTCGCAGGTGTCCAGACATCCTGATTGCAACTTGTTGCGAAAATCCTCTCTCAGAGAGGAGATGCTGGATAGTCTCCAGGCGTGAAGTCGTAGTGAAGCTACGGCTTTGTGGAAAATGTTGGCGTGTGGTTGTTTGAGTAGATTGTGTCGTGGAGGGAGTTAGGGAGTTCTCTTGGTGGCTCCGTTAGGAGTTGCAGAAGGTCCGGAAACCATTCCGCGTGATGCCATAGTGGAGCTATGAGGGTCATTGAAAGATTGACCGATGTTCTGGTCTTATTGTATACCCTCCTCATCAGACAGAACGGGGGAAAGGCGTAAATGTCGATGTTGTCCCATCGTTGTTGGAAAGCATTTTGCTAGAGAGCCTTGGGGTCTGGGACTGAGGAACAGTACAGTGGGAGCCTGAAGTTCAAGGCCGTTGCGAAGAGGTCCACCGTCGGAGAACCCCACAAAGTCAGGACTTTGTTGGCTACTGGATGATCCAAAGACCACTCGGTACTCACTATCTGAGATGCTCTGCTCAGGTTGTCAGCGAGCACATTCCTCTTGCCCGGAATGAAGCGTGCCGATAGTGGTATCGAGTGGATTTCGGCCCATCTCAGTATCTCTACTGCTAGATGGGATAGTTGCTGCGAAAAAGTACATCCTTGTTTGTTGACGTAGGCCACTACTGTGGTGCTGTCGCTCATCACCACCACAGAGTGACTTGCCAGGTACTGTTGGAACTGTTGAAGGGCTAGAAAGACAGCCTTCATCTCTAGGAGATTTATGTGGAGGTACTTTTCTGACTTTGACCAGAGGCCTGAGGTCGTGTGGTGCAGCACGTGGGCTCGTCACCCTTTTTTTGAAGCGTCTGAAAACAGCATCAAATCCGGGGAAGGACGAGAAGATCCACTCCCTTTCGTAGGTTCCCGTCAGCCACCCACCACTGGACATCCGTCAGTTCCGCAGGTCCCATGGGGATCTGCATGTCCGGGGAGTCGTAAGCTTGATTCCATCAGGACTTGAGTCGCCACTGGAGGGATCTCATCCTGAGGTGACCATTGGGAACTAGACAGGCCAGCAATGAAAGGTGACAGAGGAGACATAACCACGATTGGGCTGGAAGTTCTTCTCGCCTGAGAAAAGGTCTTGCGACTTTCCTATCCTGTCGTCTGATGGGAAGGCTTTGTGGAGATTGGTGTCTATAATCATGCCTAAGTATACCAGTCTTTGAGTGGGAAGCAGGGAAGACTTCTCGAGATTTACCATGATCCCCAGATCTTGGCAAAGTCTCAGAAGTTTGTCTCGGTGTTGAAGAAGGGTTGACACCGAGTCTGCTAGGATTAACCAGTCGTCCAGATAACGGAGGAGACGGATGCTAATCCTGTGTGCCCAAGATGATACTATGGTGAACACTCTGGTGAAGACTTGTGGTGCTGTGGAAAGACCGAAGCACAGCACCTTGAACTGGTATTTTCTGTTGTCCAGGCTGAATCTTAAGTACTTCCTTGAAGACGGATGGACTGGGATCTGGAAGTACGCGTCCTTTAGGTCCATTGTGCACATGAAGTCTTGCGGTTTTACTGCTAATCTGACCGTGTCTGCCGTCTGCATGCTGAACAGAGTTTGTTTGACAAACTTGTTTAGAGATGAGAGGTCGATGACTGGTCTCCAGCCTCCAGACACCTTCTTTACAAGAAAGAGTCGACTGAAGAAGCCTGGGGATCTGTCGAGGATCTCTTGGAGAGCGCCCTTCTTCAACAGGGTCTGGACTTCTGCCCAAAGGGCTTGCCCCCTTACCGACCCACGGCAAGGGAGCTCGATGACACTGGATTCGTCGTCAGGGGAGGTAGAGATGTTATGAACAGGACGCGATATCCTAGACTGATCACGGAGATTGTCCAGGAATTGTCCCCAAGTTGCTTCCACCTGTTTGAGCAAATTTGTAGGCATACCCCCACTGGTGGAAATGCAGGGGGACTACCTATCCTAGCGTTTGCAGCCTCGGCTGCTCCCTCTAGGATTTTTGCCTCCCCTGGAGGGCTTTTTTCCTTTCCTTTCTTTGACAGGAAAGGGCTTAGACACCATCGTCTTCGCTGCTGTTGTCGTCGTAGTGGTCTTGGCTGGACGGGACTGCTGTGGTGCTGGAGGCTTACAGGGCTTGGATGTTAAAGCCCTATGAAGGAGGGAGTCTTGATGAGACTTCCTCCGCCTCTCAGCGGCATGTTCCACATCGTTACGCTCAAAAAGAACAGATCCCTCCATGGAGGAATGTCTGAGCCTATTGATCTCGGCGCTAGGGACCTTCTGATGGAATCTCTCAGCTACTGCATCCCGACGTTTCAGGATGGTATTTGCCCCCTGTGGCCGCGGGGGCATATAAAAATTAGAATAGCGCCAACGTTATCCCTGCGTGTCGTAAGAGGCGACTAAAAGGGACGGGACGAGGGGGCTGGGAACCCCCACTCCTGTATAAAATTCCTGCGAGACATCGACAAGGAGATGGAGCTGGGGGGAGAGTGACTGCTCCCCGCACTCTAGTTTTGGGGTGTTTGAATGTGCGTGGATGTAGTACAATAGAGAGTAAAAGATGTGAGATTGGAAGTATGTTTAGAAGTAGAAGGATGGATGTATTGGCCTTGTGTGAGACAAAGATGAAAGGAAAAGGTGAAGTGATGTTTGGTGAAATGTCTGGTAGAGTGTCTGGGATTGAAAGGGGAAGAGCGAGAGAGGGTGTGGCGTTATTGCTGAGTGAATGAATGACAGGTAAAGTAGTGGAATGGAAGGAGATACAGTGAACCCTCGCTACTTCGCGGTTCGACCATCGCGGATTCACCACTTCGCGGGTTTTTTCCATAACCCATATATATATACATATCGCGGATTGTCCGAAAATTTCGAAAATACCGCGAAATCTGAAGACCCCCAAATACGATATTTTGTTACCTGTAATTCCATTAATACTGTAATTAGTAATATCTGCTCTTACTGATTGTTCATTGCATTACATATGATATATAATTCAGCACAGAAAGAAATAAAACACGAAAAGAGAATGTGATCATACAATACAGTGAACCCTCGCTACTTCGCGGTTCGACCATCGCGGATTCACCACTTCGCGGATTTTTTCCATAACACATATATATACAGTAATATATATATATATGTATGCATGTATTTATGTATATATGTAGGTATGTATATGTGTATACATATAAATATATATATATATATATACACACACACACACATATATATATATATATATATATATATATATATATATATATATATATATATATATATATACATATATATATATATATATATATATATATATATATATATATATATATATATATATATATATATATATATATATATATATATATATATATATATATCTAATGTAGGAAGATGTGATGTAGTTCTAAGGGAAAAGTATGGGAAATATGTCTGGGTAATAAGCAAAGCTCTACCTCCAGTTTGTTTCTACATTATGATCAGAGATAAATGTAAACAAAACATTGGTTGCCATTTTTTATCGTGCTTTTTAGCATGTTTAGGAAATGCATGATATAAAATCACCTTTAATATTTGTGCCTGTTTTAGTTTAGGGTACTGTAGTACATGCATTAAGTGTTCTGTACATTAAAGGGTAGTTTGTTAACAGTACTACGTACAAGGGAAGGTTTTAAAAGTCTGAATATACATGTTGAATAAATAGGTAAATATGGTGTCACTACTTCGCGGATTTTCACCTATCGCGGCCGCGACTGGAACCTATCTACCGCGATAAACGAGGGTTCACTGTAATACAGTACTGTATACAGTACGTAGTAAAATTAAATCGAACATGAAACGCAAATCAGATGCAGTCATACCATATTAGAATGGTGTAAGGCTGCTGATGGCTACTATACTACAAATGTAATGGATGTGCATCTTTTCTATGATTCTTTTGTATGTATACGTACGTAGTACTTCATCCAATAATATTCTTTGTTGCAAAAATCACATTTCGAATAAGCGTACGAGAGAGAGAGAGATAGAGAGAGAGAGAGAGAGAGAGACACATCCTACAAAAGAATAAAATAGCATACGTAAAGCTATTACGTGTATTATTATTGTTATTATTATTATTATTGCTGTTGTTGTTAATAAAATTATTAATGTTAATATTATTATCATTATTATTATTATTATTACTGTATTATTATCATACGATAATTCAGTACTGTATACAGTACGTAATAAAATTAAATCGAACAGGAAACGCAAATCAGATGCAGTCATACAATATTAGAATGGTGTAAGGCTGCTGATGGCTACTACTGTACTACAAATGTAATGGATGTGCTTCTTTTCCATGAATCTTTTGTATGTATACGTACGTAGTACTGCATCCAATAATATTCTTTGTTGCAAAAATCACATTTCGAATAAGCGTACGAGAGAGAGAGAGAGAGAGAGAGAGAGAGAGAGAGAGAGAGAGAGAGAGAGAGAGAGAGAGAGAGAGAGAGACACACACACATCCTACAAAAGAATAAAATAGCATACGTAAAGCTATTATTATTATTGTTATTATTATTATTATTGTTGTTGTTGTTAATAAAATTATGATTGTTATTATTATTATCATTATTATTATTATTATTACAGTACTGTACTGTATTATTATCATTATTTATTATTATTATTATTAATACTGTACGTACGGTATGCGCATGGATTACGAAGATGCTGACCTCCAACTGGTTCCACCAGTGTTTCATCCCGCAAGTCAATGAATATCTCGTAGAGAAGGGCTTGCCATTCAAGATCCTTCTCCTTATGGATAACGCTGGTGGACACGCAACTGACCTGTCGCGTGAGGGCGTTCAGGTTGAGTTCCTGCCACCCAACACCACGTCATTAATTCATCCGATGGACCAGGGGGTTATCAGGGCGTTCAAGGCCCTCTACACGAAGAATACCTTGGCGGACCTCGTTGCGTGTGTTATTGTTATTATTGTTATTATTATTATTATTGTTGTTGTTGTTAATAAAATTATGATTGTTATTATTATTATCATTATCATTATTATTATTATTATTACAGTACTGTACTGTATTATTATCATTATTTATTATTATTATTATTAATACTGTACGTACGGTATGCGCGGGGTATCTTGTATGAGTTGGTAACCTACACATCATATACTGTAAGACGGGTTGTCATTGGTTCAAGCGCTGATAGATGACGAATCAGAACTCAAGTTTTGTTATCTAGCCTGTGATTGGTGTTTTGCCCTCATCTCCAGCTTCCAGCATCTAGGTTCTCGCGGGCCCGGGTCGTCCACTCTCTGTTCCCGCGTATCGCTGAGTAGACGTTCTTAAGTTCGTGAAGTTTAATCTGTGCTGTGTGCGACCTTTTTAAGTTGAACTTTTTGTCAAATCCTACTGTACAATGCCTCCAAAGCGTTCTGCTTCTACTAAGGCTGGTAGTGAGCCTAAACGCCACCGAAGGATGATGACGATTGCTGAGAAGGTTACGCTTCTCGATATGTTAAAAGACGGTAGAAGTTACGCGTTCGCGGCGCGCCATTTTGCGATCAACGAATCTACTGTTCGCTATATCAAGAAGGACGAGGCGAACATTAGAAAGACGGCTGCAATCACCTTTAGCAGATCAGCGAAGCGAGTCGTTACAACGCGTAATAAAACGATCGTACGCATGGAAGGTGCTTTAGCTGTGTGGATTGCCGACTGCCGGAAGAAGAACATAGCCTTGGATACAAACACCATCCGAACAAAGGCTTTGAGCTTGTATCAAAATTTTGCTGCAAAGGAACCTCAAGACGACGATGGCAACCATGCTGAAGAAGATGATGATGCAGATGATCCTCAACCAGGGACATCCACTGATTCCCAGCCTCAGAAACAACGTTTTTCCGCCAGCAAAGGATGGTTCGCGAAGTTTCAGAAACGCTTCGCCCTGAAAAGCGTTTCCCTGCATGGGGAGGCTGCTTCGGCTGACACTGCCGCTGCTGAAACTTACGTGAACCAGACGTTCAAGAATATTATCGCCGAAGGTGGATACAAGCCGGAACAAGTCTTTAATATGGATGAGACCGGCTTGTTTTGGAAGAGAATGCCGTCGCGAACTTTCCTGTTCAAAGAGGAAGCCAAAGCCTCTGGCTTTAAAGCATTCAAGGATCGCGTTACCCTCGTGATGTGTGGCAATGCTGCTGGATTTATGCTAAAGCCGGGGCTTATTTATAAGTCGAAAAATCCTTGCGCTTTGAAAAATAAGAATAAGAATCTCCTTCCCGTGTACTGGATGCATAATCCAAAAGCATGGATTACGAAGATGCTGACCTCCAACTGGTTCCACCAGTGTTTCATCCCGCAAGTCAATGAATATCTCGTAGAGAAGGGCTTGCCATTCAAGATCCTTCTCCTTATGGATAACGCTGGTGGACACGCAACTGACCTGTCGCGTGAGGGCGTTCAGGTTGAGTTCCTGCCACCCAACACCACGTCATTAATTCATCCGATGGACCAGGGGGTTATCAGGGCGTTCAAGGCCCTCTACACGAAGAATACCTTGGCGGACCTCGTTGCGTGTGTTATTGTTATTATTGTTATTATTATTATTATTGTTGTTGTTGTTAATAAAATTATGATTGTTATTATTATTATCATTATCATTATTATTATTATTATTACAGTACTGTACTGTATTATTATCATTATTTATTATTATTATTATTAATACTGTACGTACGGTATGCGCGGGGTATCTTGTATGAGTTGGTAACCTACACATCATATACTGTAAGACGGGTTGTCATTGGTTCAAGCGCTGATAGATGACGAATCAGAACTCAAGTTTTGTTATCTAGCCTGTGATTGGTGTTTTGCCCTCATCTCCAGCTTCCAGCATCTAGGTTCTCGCGGGCCCGGGTCGTCCACTCTCTGTTCCCGCGTATCGCTGAGTAGACGTTCTTAAGTTCGTGAAGTTTAATCTGTGCTGTGTGCGACCTTTTTAAGTTGAACTTTTTGTCAAATCCTACTGTACAATGCCTCCAAAGCGTTCTGCTTCTACTAAGGCTGGTAGTGAGCCTAAACGCCACCGAAGGATGATGACGATTGCTGAGAAGGTTACGCTTCTCGATATGTTAAAAGACGGTAGAAGTTACGCGTTCGCGGCGCGCCATTTTGCGATCAACGAATCTACTGTTCGCTATATCAAGAAGGACGAGGCGAACATTAGAAAGACGGCTGCAATCACCTTTAGCAGATCAGCGAAGCGAGTCGTTACAACGCGTAATAAAACGATCGTACGCATGGAAGGTGCTTTAGCTGTGTGGATTGCCGACTGCCGGAAGAAGAACATAGCCTTGGATACAAACACCATCCGAACAAAGGCTTTGAGCTTGTATCAGAATTTTGCTGCAAAGTAACCTCAAGACGACGATGGCAACCATGCTGAAGAAGATGATGATGCAGATGATCCTCAACCAGGGACATCCACTGATTCCCAGCCTCAGAAACAACGTTTTTCCGCCAGCAAAGGATGGTTCGCGAAGTTTCAGAAACGCTTCGCCCTGAAAAGCGTTTCCCTGCATGGGGAGGCTGCTTCGGCTGACACTGCCGCTGCTGAAACTTACGTGAACCAGACGTTCAAGAATATTATCGCCGAAGGTGGATACAAGCCGGAACAAGTCTTTAATATGGATGAGACCGGCTTGTTTTGGAAGAGAATGCCGTCGCGAACTTTCCTGTTCAAAGAGGAAGCCAAAGCCTCTGGCTTTAAAGCATTCAAGGATCGCGTTACCCTCGTGATGTGTGGCAATGCTGCTGGATTTATGCTAAAGCCGGGGCTTATTTATAAGTCGAAAAATCCTTGCGCTTTGAAAAATAAGAATAAGAATCTCCTTCCCGTGTACTGGATGCATAATCCAAAAGCATGGATTACGAAGATGCTGACCTCCAACTGGTTCCACCAGTGTTTCATCCCGCAAGTCAATGAATATCTCGTAGAGAAGGGCTTGCCATTCAAGATCCTTCTCCTTATGGATAACGCTGGTGGACACGCAACTGACATGTCGCGTGAGGGCGTTCAGGTTGAGTTCCTGCCACCCAACACCACGTCATTAATTCATCCGATGGACCAGGGGGTTATCAGGGCGTTTAAGGCCCTCTACACGAAGAATACCTTGGCGGACCTCGTTGCGTGTGTAGATGCTGCCCAAGAGGATGAGGATGAAGATTTTAACTTGAAGGCGTACTGGCGGCAGTACACCATAGCCACGTGCCTGAAGAATATTCAGAAGGCACTTCAAGAGATGAAACCTGCAACTGTGAATGCGAGCTGGAAGAAGTTGTGGCCCGAGATTGTTTACGACGACGAGGGATTTACACCTGCTGAAATCCAACACTCTGCAGTACGCAAATCTGTGCAGTTGGCTGCCATAATTGGAGGTGACGGGTTTGGCGACATGACGACTGAAGACGTCGATGAGTTGTTGGACTGCCATTCCCAGCCCCTAACTGACGCAGACCTCGAAGACCTGACGAAATCGGCAAGCGAAGAAGAGAGTGAAACCCAGGAAGAGACCCAAGAAAATGTCAAAGAAACGGGCTTAACACTAGAACGGCTTGCCAAGGTCTGCAACCATATAAAGGAGGTGAAAGAAATGTTGCAAGAGTGGGACGAGGATATGGTTCGGTCGATGCAATTCTGCAACAAGGTTGATGACATAATGACTCCCTACAAGATGCTCTTAGATTGAAAAAAGAAGCAGCGGCAACAACTTCTGATCACAATGTTCTTCCAGCCTTGCAAAAAAGAGCCAGTTCCTCCTGCTACTACGCCTTCGGAAGAAATTGAAGAAGTTGAAAAGGTGTCCCAGGAAAAGACACCTCCGTCTGAAGAGACGTAAAATACTACCTGGCTGCACAGTAGAACACATCATCAGCTTCATCATCATCATTTCTACTGTGCAGCAAATTCATCGCCATCATCATTCAAATTTTTCTTGAACTTCTTTCGTGGTGAGTACAGTAACAATCTTTATTTTTTACTTTAATATTCTCACATTCTAATACTGTATTTGTGCCTGTTTTATAGTTTAGTACTGTACTGTATGCATTAAGTTAAAGGGAAGGTTTTAAAAGTCTACATGTTGTAACCTATCATATTTTTTTTGTTTAAAATTTACATTTACGTACGTAAAACAATCTCTCTCTCTCTCTCTCTCTCTCTCTCTCTCTCTCTCTCTCTCTCTCTCTCTCTCTCTCTCTCTCTCGTAAATTGATTTTTTTTGTTTAAAATTTACATTTACAGTACGTACGTAAAACAATCTCTCTCTCTCTCTCTCTCTCTCTCTCTCTCTCTCTCTCTCTCTCTCTCTCTCTCTCTCTCTCTCTCTCTCTCTCTCTCTCTCATAAATTGTTTTCCTGCTTTGCTACGTACAATATGTACTGTACAGTACTGTATGATTTTATATAGATACGGTAAATTATATTTGTAAGGTAACATATTTTGTAAATGCTTTTACTGTAAATACTGTACTGTATCATTATTTATCACTATCATCATGCGCGTTAAATGCCTTGTTTGTTCTGAGCGTGGTTGTTTACTGAGCGTACAGTACTTTATGACGCCGTCGTTTCAGGCGGCGTCATAAAGAAAAACATTTCATTTGGAAGTCCTAAGAAAAATAAAGTAAAACATTGGTAATAAAAAAATCAACATAGTGTACTGTATAATCAATATAATCGATGCAAAAATGATATTTTAATTATAAAATAAATTTTTTAATATACTTACCCGGTGAATATATAATAGCTGCTGCTCCAGCGGCTCGACAGAAAACACACAAAAACTCGCGAGCGATCGCTATGAAGGTTGCGGGTGTGCCCACCAGCGCCAACTATCGGCCAGATACCGCATATGCATGTAAACAAGCCTCAATTCTTCTCATCCCGCTGCGTCTCTATTGGGGAGGAAGGGAGGGCCTTTAATTTATATATTCACCGGGTAAGTATATTCAAAAATTTATTTTATAATTAAAATATCATTTTTAAATATTTAACTTAGCCGGTGAATATATAATAGCTGATTCACACCCATGGTGGTGGGTAGAGACCAGAGTTAATTAAGTTTACAGCATATATGCTTAGAGTTTTTGACAGTTATAACATAACAAAACCCAAATATATAGGTACCTGGAAAGGAAGTCGACTTAGACGATTACTCTGCCTTGTTAGTCTGTCTTCCTCACGAAGCCCAGCGATCCTCTTAGGATGCTGAAAGACTCCCAGGAGCTGAAGTATCAAGGGCTGCAACCCATACAACAGGACCTCATCAAACCCCTAATCTGGGCGCTCTCAAGAAATGACTTTGACCACCCGCCAAATCAACCAGGATGCGAAAGGCTTCTTAGCCTTCCGTACAACCCAAAAACAAGATTAAAAACATTTCAAGAGACAGATTAAAAGGATATTGGAATTAGGGTAATGTAGTGGTAGAACCCTCACCCACTACTGCACTCGCTGCAACGAATGGACCCAGTGTGTAGCAGTCCTCGTAAAGAGTCTGGACATCTTTTAAGTAAAATGACGCGAATACCGACTTGCTTCTCCAAAAGGTCGCGTCCATAATACTTTGCAGAGATCTATTTTGCTTAAAGGCCACGGAGGTTGCTATAGCTCTTACTTCGTGCGTCTTAACCTTAAGCAAACATCGGTCTTTCTCATTCAAGTGAGAATGAGCCTCTCGTATTAAAAATCTGATAAAATATGACAAAGCATTCTTTGACATAGGCAATGATGGTTTCTTAACTGAGCACCATAATGCCTCAGATCTACCTCGTACTTAGTACGGGCTAAGTAGAACTTAAGAGCTCTAACTGGACATAGCACTCTCTCCAGTTCGTTGCCTACCGATCTCTGATAAGCAAGGTATATCAAAAGATTTAGGCCAAGGACGAGAAGGCAGTTCATTTTTGGCCAGGAAACCAAGTTGAAGTGAACATGTGGCTTTTTTCTGTAGAAAAGCCGATGTTCTTACTGAAGGCATGAAGTTCACTGACCCTTTTTGCCGAAGCCAAGCACACTAGGAAAAGTGTCTTGAGGGTGAGATCCTTCAGGGAGGCTGAATGTAATGGCTCAAACCTGTCTGACATGAGGAACCTTAGGACCACATCTAAGTTCCATCCAGGAGTCGCCAAACGACGTTCCTTAGAGGTCTCGAAAGACTTAAGGAGATCTTGGAGATCTCTATTGTTGGAAAGATCTAAGCCTCTATGACGAAAGACCGAAGCCAACATGCTCCTGTAGCCCTTAATCGTGGGAGCTGAGAGGGAGCGAACATTTCTCAGATGTAAGAGAAAATCTGCGATTTGGGCTACAGAGGTACTGGACGAGGACACAGATGCTGACTTGCACCAGTCTCGAAAGACTTCCCACTTCGACTGGTATACTCTAATGGTAGAAGCTCTCCTCGCTCTTGCAATCGCACTGGCTGCCTCCTTCGAAAAGCCTCGAGCTCTTGAGAGTCTCTCGATAGTCTGAAGGCAGTCAGACGAAGAGCGGGGAGGCTTTGATGAACATTCTTTACGTGGGGCTGACGTAATAGATCTACCCTTAGAGGAAGACTTCTTGGAAAGTCTACCAGCCATCGAAGTACCTCGGTGAACCACTCTCTCGCGGGCCAGAGGGGAGCAACCAACGTCAACCTTGTCCCTTCGTGAGAGGCGAACTTCTGCAGTACCTTGTTGACAATCTTGAATGGTGGGAATGCATATAAGTCCAGATGAGACCAATCTAGTAGAAATGCGTCTATGTGTATTGCTTCTGGATCTGGGACTGGAGAGCAATAGATTGGAAGCCTCTTGGTCATCGAGGTGGCAAAGAGGTCTATGGTGGGTTGACCCCAAGTCGCCCAAAGACTCTTGCACACGTCCTTGTGGAGGGTCCATTCCGTGGGAATCACCTGACCCCTCCGACTGAGACAGTCTGCCAAGACGTTCAAGTCCCCCTGGATAAATCTCGTTAACAGGGAGATGCCTCGATTTCTTGACCAAATGAGCAGGTCCCTTGCGATCTCGTACAGCGTCAGGGAGTGTGTTCCTCCTTGCTTGGAGATGTACGCCAAAGCTGAGGTATTGTCGGAGTTGACCTCTACCACTTTGTTTCGAAGGAGACTTTCGAATTTCATCAAGGCCAAGTGGACTGCCAATAGCTCCTTGCCGTTGATGTGCATGCTCTTCTGACTTGAGGTCCACAGACCTGAGCATTCCCGACCGTCCAGGGTCGCACCCCAACCCAAATCCGACGCGTCTGAGAACAACGCGTGGTTTGGGTTCTTGACTGCTAGGGATAGTCCCTCTCTCAGACTGATATTGCTGTTCCACCATTTCAGGCATGCCTTTACTGGTTCGGAGACCGGGACTGATACCGTCTCTAACGTCTTGTCCTTGTTCCAGTGAAAGGCTAGATGGAACTGGAGAGGCCGAAGGTGTAGTCTTCCTAGCGAGACAAACTGCTCCAGGGATGATAGAGTTCCTACGAGACTCATCCGATTCCTGACTGAGCACCGTTCTCTCTTCAGCATTAGTTGGACTTTGAGCAGGGCTTGATCTATTCGGGTGGCAGACGGAAAAGCCCGAAAAACTGGACTGCGAATCTCCATCCCTAAATATAGAATAGTCTAGGATGGGATCAGTTGGGACTTTTCTAGGTTGACCAAAAGTCCCAATTCCTTGGTCAGACCCAACGTCCAATGAAGATCCTGCAGACAGCGATGACTGGACGATGCCCTGAGAAGCCAGTCGTCCAAGTACAGGGAGGCTCGGATACCCGATAAATGGAGGAATTTTGCCACATTCCTCATGAGCCTCGTAAATACGAGAGGAGCAGGACTGAGGCCAAAGCACAGGGCCCGAAACTGGTATACCACATTCCTGAAAACAAACCTCAGAAACGGTTGGGAATCCGGGTGTATAGGAATGTGGAAGTACGCATCTCGTAGGTCGAGAGAGACCATCCAGTCTCCCTTTCTGACCGCTGCTAAGACGGACTTCGTGGTCTCCATAGTGAACTTTGTTTTCGTAACAAAAACGTTGAGCGCACTGACGTCTAGCACCGGTCTCCAACCTCCTGTATTCTTTGGGACTAGGAAGAGACGGTTGTAAAACCCCGGTGATTGAAGGTACGAGACTTTCACCACCGCTCCTTTCTCTAGCAACAGAGACACTTCTTGGTTTAGGGCTTGTCTCTTTGACTCCTCTCGGTACCTGGGAGAGAGGTCTATGGGAGTTGTCACTAGAGGAGGTTTGCGTACAAACGGAATTTTGTACCCCTCTCTGAGCAACCGAACAGACTCTTGGTCTGCGCCCCTCTTCTCCCAGGCCTGCCAGAAGCTCTTCAATCTGGCTCCTACCGCTGTCTGAGGCTGTGGGCAGTCAGACTCTGCCATGTGAGGACTTGGCTCCTCTCTTCTTACCTCTCTTTCCCTCGGCACGAGCGCTTCCCCTGCTGGGAGCTCTGCCACGAAAGGGCGGAATAAATCTGGATGCCGGAGTCTCGATCCTGGGTCTTACAGCAAAGGATGTAGAAGGAGTCCCTTTGCGAGCAGAGGACGCCATCAAGTCATGGGTGTCCTTCTGCACAAGCGAAGAAGCTATATCCTTAACCAGTTGTTGCGGAAACAAGGACGCTGATAAGGGAGCAAAGAGCAGTTCTGATCTCTGACAGGGAGTAACCCCTGGCGAAAGAAAAGAGCTAAGGGAATCTCGCTTCTTTAAGACTCCCGACGTAAATGTGGAGGCGAGCTCATTGGAACCATCGCGGATGGCTTTATCCCTACATGACATGATAAGTAAGGAAACATCTCTGTCAGCAGACGAGATTTTCCTACTTAAAGCTCCTAATGACCAGTCAAGAAAGTTGAATACTTCAAAGGCCCTGTATACGCCTTTAAGCAGATGGTCAAGGTCCGAGGAGGACCAACTAATCTTCGAGCGTCTCATGGCTAGGCGGCGGGGAGAGTCTACGAGGCTTGAGAAGTCACCCTGGGCAGAGCCAGGGACTCCCAAGCCGAGAACTTCTCCCGTGGCATACCAGACGCTCGATCTAGAAGAGAGCTTTGAAGGAGCGAAGGCAAAGGCCGTCTTCCCCAAACTCCTCCTGGTATCCAACCAGTCGCCTAAAAGTCGTAAAGCCCTCTTGGAAGAGCGAGAAAGCACTAGCTTAGTAAAGGCTGGCATGTTAGCAGGTAAGCCTAGAGCAAACTCAGACGGTGGCGAACGAGGAGCAACGGTAACAAAGTGATCGGGAAAAAGATCCTTGAAAATCAACATGATTTTCTTAAAGTCCATCGAAGGAGGAACCGTCTTAGGTTCGTCTACATCTGAAGGATGATCATCATGATGAGGATCAGCAACGTCCTCATCTGAAGGATCTTCGTCCGACAACTGCTGAGTAACAAGCAAAGGGGAGACCTGCCTTGGCGGCAATGCTTGACACGCAGAGTCCACACGCACTGGTGCATCAGTAGCAGTCCAGGACGCTACGTCATGTAACTGCTTAACAGCCTGACTGTCAACAACAACAGGAGCGGGAGGACGCTCGACGTCAACTCGAGACTGCCTTGACTGCCTAGACTGAGCAGTCAAAACAACTCTAGACTGCGGTGGTTGACGCTCAGCGTCAAAACAAGTCAACTCCGCTGGTTGGCGAACGTCCTGAACGTCAACAAGAGCATTAGGAAGCGGCTGAACGTCCATATGCGGCTGAAAGTCAACACGGGACTGCATCGAGTGAGGCTCTACAAAGCGTGACTGACGTGACTTAGTAACGCCAACGTCAACAGGACGAGCAAAGGCTCGTTTTGGCGGCTGAAGGCCAGGATCTCGATTAGCTAAGCGGCGAGGATCATCGTGAACCTTTTCAGCAAAATAGTCTTCCATAAGGGAGGCGAGCTTGATCTGCATGTCTTGCAGTACAACCCATTTAGGATCAACGGGAATGGGTGCGGTAAAAGACGAGGGTAACGTCTTTGACTGCAAAACCTTGCCTACACCAAGACTCTCGGAGCCTGTGTTACGTTTCTGCTTAGGCGGCAAGCAGTCTTCCGATGACTGCAAAGGGTCAGAGCTGTCCCAATGGCTACAACCAGGACGCTGGACCTGTCCTGAAGGGACCGACTTTCGCTTTAAGGGCCTTGAAACCTTGCTCCACGGTTTCTTATGCGAAAAGCCTTCGGATGACGAGGAGAAAATGGTCTCTCTCGTCTTATGGTAGGGGCGGTCTTGATGAGACACGCCTGAAACCATAGAGGGAACGTCTGTTCGCTGATCAAGGCCTCTCGAACCCATAAGTCGTACGACATTACTTCTCCCCTGGGCTTGGGAGCTTGCAAGAGGTCCCGGACTAGGCGAACGACAGGCACAAACAGACGAACCCTCGGTCGCAATACTGATAACACTTTGCGCACTAATCCCTTTCCCACGATTTTCCACTGTGGCACTCTGACACTTTAACTCTTTAACGTCAGCCATGAGTTGATTACGATCTGTAGCTAACGACTCAACTCTTTCGCCCAAAGCATGAATGGCACGTAACATATCCCGCATTGATGGTTCCTGAGTGCTAGTAGAGGGTTCAGGCACAACTACTACAGGGGAAGGATTAGGTTCAGGGGCATGGGGAGAGGAAAAATCTACCGATCTAGAGGAACTTCTCCTCACCCTATCTCTCTCTAGCTTACGAGAATACTTGTCATATTCAAGCCAATCGAATTCCGAAAGGCCCACGCACTCCTCACACCGATCTCCTAATTGACAGGTTTTACCCCGACAATTAGAACACGCAGTATGTGGGTCGAGAGAGGCCTTTGGAAGACGCCTATTGCAATCCCTAGCATTACACTTACGAAATCTAGGAATTTGAGAAGGGTCAGCCATTTTGAAAAAGTCAAAGAAAGTCCAAAAAACAATCCAAAGTCATCAACAATTAAATCTGTCCAAAAAAGAGTTCAAGAGTTTAAGTTGAGGATAAAACACCTGCACTGCGAAAGCTCAAACCAAAATGAAGTACTTCACCAAGTCTGTTGAAAAACTCCAGGTTAACAGCGAGTAATGGTACGTCTTGTCGTTCAGACCGACAGAGAAGAATTGAGGCTTGTTTACATGCATATGCGGTATCTGGCCGATAGTTGGCGCTGGTGGGCACACCCGCAACCTTCATAGCGATCGCTCGCGAGTTTTTGTGTGTTTTCTGTCGAGCCGCTGGAGCAGCAGCTATTATATATTCACCGGCTAAGTTAAATATTTAAAAACTAACCTATACATATATGTGTACATTAAATGAGTTTGTTTCTTCATTATGATCAGAGATGTACGTAAACAAAACATTGGTTGCCATTTTTTATCGTGCTTTTTAGGTGTTTAGGAAACGCATGATATAAAATCGCCTTTAATATTTGTGCCTGTTTTAGTTTAGGGTGCTGTAGTACATGCATTAAGTGTTCTGTACATTAAAGGGTAGTTTGTTAACAGTACTACGTACAAGGGAAGGTTTTAAAAGTCCGAATATACATGTTAAATAAATAGGTAAATATGATGTCACTACTTCGCGGAATTTCACCTATCGCGGCCGGGTCTGGAACCTATCTACCGCGATAAACGAGGGTTCACTGTATCATCTAGGTTGATGTGGGTAAGGGTTAGGTTGGGTAGGGAATGTTGGGCGTTTGTCAGTGCGTATGGGCCAGGTAGTGAGAAAAGTGAAGAAGAGCGGAATGAGTTCTGGAATGAATTAACTAGGTGTGTAGAAGGACTGGGTAGAAGGAATTATGTAGTTGTTATGGGTGACTTAAATGGTAGAGTGGGCGCTGGAGAGGTAGAAGGTGTCATTGGGAAGTATGGCGTACCAGGTGAAAATGAGAGTGGTGAGAGACTGGTAGACATGTGTGTTGAACAAGAGATGGTAATAAGTGCTAGCTTCTTTAAAAAGAAAGATAAAAATAAGTATACATGGGTAAGAGTGGCAAATAAAAGAGTAGTAGAAAGGGCATTAATGGATTATGTGTTGATAACTAAAAGAATGTTTGGAAGATTGAAAGACGTGCACGTGTTTAGGGGTATGGCTAACGGTATGTCTGATCATTTTTTGGTGGAAGGAAAATTAGTTGTAGCAAAAGAGTGGGGGAATAGAGTAGGTGGATGTAAAAGGGAGGTAGTGAGGATTGAAGAGCTAATAAAACCGGGGGTAAAAAGTAAATATCAGGAAAGGTTGAAAATGGCATATGACGAGGTGAGAGTAAGAGAAACTGGTAATTTAGAGGAGGAGTGGAAGTTAGCAAAAGAAAATTTTGTTGGGATTGCAAGTGGTGTATGTGGCAAGAAGGTTGTTGGAGGCAGCATAAGGAAGGGCAGTGAATGGTGGAATGAAGGAGTGAAGGTAAAAGTGGAAGAGAAAAAGAGGGCTTTTGAAGAATGGCTGCAGAGTAATAGTATAGAGAAGTATGAAAAATATAGAGAGAAAAATGTGGAAGTAAACCGCAAGGTACGTGAGGCAAAGAGGGCAGCTGACCTGAGGTGGGGTCAGGGATTGGGTCAGTCATATGAAGAGAATAAGAAGAAGTTTTGGAAAGAAGTGAAGAGAGTAAGGAAGGCTGGCGCAGGAATTGAAGAGACAGTGAAAGATGGAAATGGAAGGTTGTTAAAAGGAGAGGAGGCAAGGAAAAGGTGGGCGGAATATTTTGAAAGTTTGCTGAATGTTGAGGATAATAGGGAGGCAGATATAATTGCTGTTCCAGGTGTTGAGGTGCCAGTGATGGGAGATGAGAATGAGAGAGAGATTACAATAGATGAAGTGAGGAGAGCACTAGATGAAACGAGAGTAGGAAAAGCATCTGGTATGGATGGTGTGAAAGCTGAGATGTTGAAGGAAGGGGGTGTGACTGTACTTGAATGGTTGGTGAGATTGTTTAATATGTGTTTTGTGTTGTCAATGGTACCAGTAGATTGGGTTTGTGCATGTATTGTACCACTATATAAGGGTAAGGGAGATGTGCATGAGTGTTGTAATTCAAGAGGTATTAGTTTGTTGAGTGTAGTTGGAAAAGTGTATGGTAGAGTATTGATTAATAGGATTAAGGATAAAACAGAGAATGCTATCTTGGAAGTACAGGGTGGTTTTAGAAGAGGTAGGGGTTGTATGAATCAGATTTTTACAGTTAGGCAGATATGCGAGAAATATTTAGCAAAAGGTAAGGAGGTGTATGTTGCGTTTATGAATCTGGAGAAAGCATATGATAGAGTTGATAGGGAAGCAATGTGGAATGTGATGAGGTTATATGGAGTTGGTGGAAGGTTGTTGCAAGAAGTGAAAAGTTTCTACAAAGGTAGTAAAGCATGTGTTAGAATAGGAAATGAAGTGAGTGATTGGTTTCCGGTGAGAGTGGGGCTGAGACAGGGATGTGTGATGTCGCCGTGGTTGTTTAACTTGTATGTTGATGGAGTGGTGAGAGAGGTGAATGCTCGAGTGCTTGGACGAGGATTAAAACTGGTAGACGAGAATGACCATGAATGGGAGGTAAATCAGTTGTTGTTTGCAGATGATACTGTACTGGTTGCAGACACAGAAGAGAAGCTTGACCGACTAGTGACAGAATTTGGAAGGGTGTGTGAGAGAAGGAAGTTGAGAGTTAATGTGGGTAAGAGTAAGGTTATGAGATGTACGAGAAGGGAAGGTGGTGCAAGGTTGAATGTCATGTTGAATGGAGAGTTACTTGAGGAGGTGGATCAGTTTAAGTACTTGGGGTCTATTGTTGCAGCAAATGGTGGAGTGGAAGCAGATGTACGTCAGAGAGTGAATGAAGGTTGCAAAGTGTTGGGGGCAGTTAAGGGAGTAGTAAAAAATAGAGGGTTGGGCATGAATGTAAAGAGAGTTCTATATGAGAAAGTGATTGTACCAACTGTGATGTATGGATCGGAGTTGTGGGGAATGAAAGTGATGGAGAGACAGAAATTGAATGTGTTTGAGATGAAGTGTCTAAGGAGTATGGCTGGTGTATCTCGAGTAGATAGGGTTAGGAAAGAAGTGGTGAGGGAGAGAACGGGTGTAAGAAATGAGTTAGCGGCTAGAGTGGATATGAATGTGTTGAGGTGGTTTGGCCATGTTGAGAGAATGGAAAATGGTTGTCTGCTAAAGAAGGTGATGAATGCAAGAGTTGATGGGAGAAGTACAAGAGGAAGGCCAAGGTTTGGGTGGATGGATGGTGTGAAGAAAGCTCTGGGTGATAGGAGGATAGATGTGAGAGAGGCAAGAGAGCGTGCTAGAAATAGGAATGAATGGCGAGCGATTGTGACGCAGTTCCAGTAGGCCCTGCTGCTTCCTCCGGTGCCTTAGATGACCGCGGAGGTAGCAGCAGTAGGGGAGTCAGCATTATGAAGCTTCATCTGTGGTGGAAATGTGGGAGGTTGGGCTGTGGCACCCTAGCAGTACCAGCTGAACTCGGTTGAGTCCCTGATTAGGCTGAAGGAACATAGAGAGTAGAGGTCCCCTTTTTGTTTTGTTTCATTGTTGGTGTCGGCTACCCCCCAAAATTGGGGGAAGTGCCTTGGTATATGGATGGATGGATTTGCCCACAAGTTCGAGACTTGGTGGGCCAAAAACTCGATCGTGCGAGTACCTGACAGAAGGAAGGTCTCCATAGCTTTCCTGGTACGTTCCTTGGAGAAATCCTCAGAGCTTATCAGGATTTCTAAGGTCCTCAACCAGATATCGAGCCACGAGGTAGCTTGCATAGCACACTTCGCGACCTTCTCCTGATTGAGGATCTAGGCTGCCGAGAGCGAGACCTGCCGGTTGGAGAGTCTCTCAAGAGGTAATCCCCTAGTTAGCTCTTCCAGTGAGTATTGAAGTAGAAGAGCTAGACAAGGCTCCTCTAGGATCTCGAAGTACCTCCTGTGCTGTACGCGAGGAGGTGGGAGGAGCTTGTTGGTGGTACCAGAACGGTTGGAGGAGGACATCTCGGAGAGCTGTTTTGAGCTCTTGTCCCTGGTACTCTTTTCCCCTTGAGACCAGGGCAGGGCTGCACTGGTCTTACAGGGCTTTTGAGTACCAATGACGCGGTCTAAGACCGTGTCTTTGCCCTCTCGAAGAGGGATCTCTGGGTCGGAAAACCCATTGAGAGCCCTCATTAGAGTCGGAACTTGCCAAAACGCATGTTCTGACTCTTGCTGGTCTCCTCCTGTTGTAGGACTTGCAGCGAAGTCTAATTATATCCCCGAAGGCCCTTCTTGGGCAGAATCGTGGACATTCCCTGAGTGGCTAGCTGGCTCCATCCTAGCCCTAGTGGAGGACTTATGCAATGTTTTGGAGACTTTGGATTCCTTCCTGGGAAGGATGTAAGACTCCAACACTGACGAAGGTGGCATGATCCTTCCAATCCCTGACTGTGTGGAACTCTCGGCGCAAAGAGAGGTTTCCACCATTGGTGCGATGGAGGAAAGTCTCTCCTTGCGTGACTCCCTTGGAGACAGGAAATCTTTGTCTGAAAGGGAAGGAGAGGCAGTCTGAGGAATAGAAGAAACTTGCCTCAAAGGTCTCTGTGGAGTCAGTTTCGCCCTTGGGGAAGTGACCGCGTCTAGAACTGCTCTTTTTCTCTTCAAAGGGGTAGAGGAAGTCATGGTTCCATGTCCCAATTTAGAGATGACAGGCTTGAAAGCCTGAGTTACGGCTCTGATCAGGGCACTGAACCAGGGCTGTTGGCTGACAGACGCACTGTCAGACATAACCCTTGAAGGGAAAGGGATTGAAGGATCCCTGGGAGGATTCACTGTACAGCAATTAGTGGGTTCGCCTGTGGTAGCTTTGGGATCCTGAACCCCTCTGGAAGTTTCCCTTCTCTCACAATGCGCGGTGGTATGCTCTTGAGGGGAGGGGAATGAGGCGATGGCAACCTTGCCGGACGTCGTTCTCTGGGATGCGTAGGCTCGCGTGCGGGAGGATACTGACGCTTGCGAGAGGGAGAATAATGGCGCTTGTGCGAGGGAGAATAATGGCGCTCGCGCGAGGGAGAATATCGGGGGTCGTGCGCGGGAGACTGGTGGCGCGCGCGCAGCAGCATCACGAAGAGCGCGCGGAAGAGTGTTCGCGCGCATTTTTTATAGCCGTAGGGCGTGCACACAGGAGAAAGTCCCCTAGCGCGCGGGCGCGCAGGAGAGTGGAAGAGTGTTGGCCGCATCCCTAGGAGAGGATTGACGAGCGTGCGCATATCCTTGTGGATGCGCGCGGGAGAAGGCTGGCGCGCAGGTGAGCGCAGACGCGTTGGTAAGAGTTGGCGCGCGGATGAAGGTAGCATGGCTGACTTGTCAGTAGTCCTGCTATCAGGAGAAAGTTGGCCCGCAGGTTTTACCTGGTGCGTAGGATGGTGCGCAGCATAGCACGCAAGAGAGCAAGATGTAGGGCGCGTATGCACACGTGCAGGAGAATCTTGGCACGCGGGAGAGTGCTCGCACGCAGGAGATCAATGGCGCGCAAGTAATTTGCGCGCAGGAGAACATTAGCGTGCAGGTGGGCGCTGCCGCATAGGAGATCATTGGCGCGTAAACGTAGGGCGCGTGGGCGCATGCGCGCATGAGGGCGCATGCGCGCATGAGGGCGCATGTGCGCATGAGGGCGCACACACGCATAGCACGTGGTGGAGCTAAGCTCTTTTTGGAGCGTATGCGCATGTTGACGCGTACGTTCTTGATGCCCTGTGTTAGGGTTAGAAGGAAGATCAACGCGTAGTGATGGGGCCTGTCGAGCTACTAAAGAGCACTTGTCAGCTTTCGTGGGCGCGTAGCACGTTTGTGGTTGGTGCGTACTGTATAGCACATTCAGTGGTAGCCTTGTCAGACCCATGCAGGAACGGCGACGACAGGTCGGCAGGTCTGTTGGGTGGAAGGTCGACGTGTACTTTAAAAGGACGACCTTCCACCGAAGGAGATCGCGAACGATCTGCAGAGAGGTCCAGGACCAATGCAGGTGCAGTGACGGATGATCGGTCTAGAGGCTCGACTGCGGAGGACTGCATAGAAGACGTTGAACCAAAGAGGCACCTCCTCACCGCAGGTGAAGGAAGGCCTCTATGGCGAAGAGGAAGGCGAGCCTTCCGATGGATGCGCCCTCTGGGGGCCGTTGGATCAGCAAGCTGACCTTCTGCAGTCCTCCGAAGATGAGTCTCTGTAAGTGAACTCCCCCGAGGGGAAGAAACACTAGCTACTGTAGAGTCTGGAGTGGAAGAGGAGATGGGTGAAACCGCATTGGATACCTCTGATACCACAACGTCGACAAGAGACAGAGGATCAACCTCTGCCGGTGACGACGATTGCTTGACAGCAGCACCCAATTGGATGTAGTTAAGCAAAACCTCCTTGGAGGGTGAGCCCGTAAGCCCCAAGGAGGACCAAAGCTGAAACAGAGAGGTTAGTGACATGTCCTCCCACGGGGGGAGAGGTGGAGCTGCTTCGCTAGGGGAAGCAACGTCATCTCTCGAGACCCGAGGTTGGTTAACAATAAATCGGTCTACGCTACCACTCGACAGTCTCTCGAAAGAGACCGACTTTGTGGGAGCTTCGGAGGAGATTTGGGCAACGGAAGAAGAGGCCTTGGATTTTTCTCCCTTCGAAGCAATCTTCGTAGGATAAATATCCCGTTTTGATTTCTTCTTCCGTCGTCGCGAAAACCTCTCCCACTGGGTGGAAGACCACTCCCTACACTTGTTGATACTATCACACCGTTGGCCCCTACAAGAAGGACAAAGGGCGTGAGGATCAGTCTCGACCGCCGACATGAACGTTCCACAGGGGCGGTCGGGAGAACCAGGGCAGGTGCGCATGATCGCAGAGGCCAACTTCACATACACAGAAACTAGAAAAAGAAAGAACAAAAGGAATTAAATGGCTGCCAATATGACGGCGAGGATGAGAGCGGACACGTTTGACCCCCATCTGAGTCGAGAGCAAAGTGAGCTCAAGCACAGGTGTGTGAGAGGGAGGTGGGTAGAAAGCTACCCTCCCCTACCCCCGCTAACTAGCGGTGTGGGTAGTAAACCCTCGTTAAAAATTAATGGCTCGTCATTTCAGCTAAGCTGAAAGTAATACCTCTATTAAATAGCGTGGTTTGTATTCCAGTTATGGAACAATTAACATTTAGATATTGCCCAATTCCCAACTCACTGGGAGAACGGTGAGGTAACAATTATATAATCACATATCAGTTTACACAAGGGAAACGGTTCATACCTACAGACACTGGAGGCCAGCCTGCAATGTACCAAAGGTGCTGTACCCCGAGAGAGGGGAAGAAGAAGAAGGAAACAAGTCAGTCACTCTGTCATTCACCCTAGACTAGACCCGGGTAACGTCTGCCCTCAACCGCCTGTTACCTGTCCAACATGGGAGATTGAGGTGTTTAGACCACATGTTGTACAGCTACCACAGGACCAATGGAGAAGGTATCCAGATTCTTGTGGGTTACGTCTTGCAGGCAGTGGACTGTGAAGGTCGTCTAATGCTTCCACACACCCACTTGAAGTACCTGCGCCACAAAATAGTTCTTTTTAAATGCTAGGGACATGCTACTACCCATAGCATTATGAGCTCTGGGTTTACACCTTTGTGGGGGAGAGTCAACATTCCAGGCGTGATCTATTACCGGTCAAATCTATGAGGAGATCGTATTCCTCGTGACTCTCCTTTTACCCTGCCCTAGCTAACAAACATTTTGTTAACATGTGAGCGAGCTCATGTGGTTCATTTGAGGTAAGACCTCAGAGTATTCCTAGGACATAGTAACCATTGGTTTGGATAATCAGTTACAGAACGAAGACTCTCTATCCGGAAGAGCCCGCATCTTGGAACCACTACAGCTGGATTTTAGCATCGAACCCACAGATGAAGCTGAGTGTTACCTCTCCCCAACCCGTAGAATGTAAGTCGTAAGAAAGACCATGCAACTTGCTGAACCTCTTTACTGAGGTAAGAGTGAGGAGGAAGGTCTGATGACTGACGCAGCAAGTCACAGGGTACCCTTTTCAAAGACTGTCATATGCGGACTATGTTCCAAGGAGGAGGTCTGACTTCTAGCTGAAGACAGGTACGCTCAAAACTTCATATGAGGAGGGACAATTCCATCGATGAGGAAAAGTTAACTCCACTTGGTTTGAAGGTGAGGATTAAAGCCAAGCGCCATTCTATCTCGGTCGAGACCGAGCAGGATGTTACACCCCAAGGTACAGCAAGCTTCGCTGTCCAGGGGAGAGAGATACAGAATAATGCAAAGCCTCTTTCCACAACCTCAACCTTAGTGAATAAACCTGACGGAAGGCGAATTGCCAACCTACTGGGTATCCAGTTATCCCTTTCCTTATTGATTGTGAAAAACCTCTCTCAGGGAGGTGATGTTGAATACCCTCCACATGAGGATTCATTTGGACATGACTGATTGTGGTGAATCCCTGAGTAAGATTGTGTGAGTAGCCCTGGAAAGGAGAGGACATTTCTCTGGATATCTCTGCAGGCAAGATTAGATCTGGGTGCTATTCTGCCTGTTGTCACTGCGGCACTATCAGAGTCATCGATTGCTCTGTTGGTGTCCTTTTATGAATGTTTCCATCTTAGACACAAGGGGAAGGAGCGAGTAAGCGTTCTCCTGATATCGGAGAACCTTTAACAGGGGTTTGATTTCTTTGTACTGGTTAACAGAACTTTAAAAAAAACTTCCAGACATAGGACGTCCTAATCTTACATCTCATCTGTAACTCCTGTGAGGGTCAAGACTTAGATGGCTACCTGAGGGAAAAATGTATAAATATAAGGAACATAGCAAAGCCCTTTATGGAGAGAAGACTTAAAATAAATACAAAATGTTACAGTTACTAAAGGCCATTACATTTGACCAGTCTAAGCAATTTTGGAGACAATGCAGCTACTTCAGCAGTTAGAATTATCATCAGAGGGCTCAGCTTCATTACTAATACTCTCTGGAAACTAAAGAGTGTCTGTCATATTTGGCCAACAGACTGCTGTATTTATATATGTGTTTATTATTATTATTATCATTATTATTATTATTATTATTATTATTATTATTATTAGTAGTAGTAGTAGTAGTAGTAGTAGTAGTAGTAGTGGTAGTAGTAGTAGTAGTAGTAGTAGTATTATTACCATATATTATTATTATTATTATTATCATCAACACTAGCTAAGCTACAATCCTAGTTAGAAAAGCAGGATGCTATAAGACCAAGGGCTCCAACAATAAGGAATGGATATAAAGAAACAGATAAAATAGTATGCCTGAGTGTACCCTCAAGCAAGAGAACTCTAACCCAAGACTGAGGAAGACTATGGTACAGAGGCTATGGCACTATCCAGCACTACCCAGGACTGGAGAACAATGGTTTGATTTTGGAGTGTCCTCCTCTTAGAAGCGCCACTTATCATAAATAAAGAGTCTCTTCTACCCTTAGTCCCTTACAAAGTGGAAAGAAGCCAATGAATAATTACAGTGCAGTAGTTAACCCCTTGAGTGAAGAAGAATTTTTATGTTACCGTAGTGTTGCCAGGAGTATCAGGAAAAGGGAGAATGTGTAAAGAATAGGCCAGACTATTCTTGTGTATGTGTAGGTAAAGGAAAAATAACCCATAACCAGAGAGGGATCCTCTGTAGAACTATCTGGCTAATCAAAAGAACCCAGTAACTCTCTCACAGTAGTAATAGTAATAATTACTGCGGTTGGGGTTAATGAATATTGTATTATTC